>NC_041399.2:137564779-137867279 GCF_900747795.2 Erpetoichthys calabaricus
TAAAAAATCTTCTAGCATTGTTATACCATGGAAGACCCAAAGAGTATCTGATTTAAAGAGAACAAACCGGAGAGCTGAGCGTAAATGGAGAAAAACTAAACTAACTATCCACTATGAGATATTGAAGGTTAAAATAACAGAATACAATAACACAGTCCATCTTGAGAGGCGCTGCTATTTCTCTAGAATTATAAATAACAATGCTAGTAATCCCAGAGTCTTATTCTCTATGATTGATCGTCTGCTAAACCCAGCTAACTCAATGGAATGTCTCCAGAATACTTCCAGTGAAACTTGTGAGGCTATTGCTGTATTTTTCAATCAAAAAATGAATGATATTAGAAATAATATAGTATGTCTCCCCAACATTGCGCATCCTCTTAAGCCCCAGTACTACATTATAAACAAATTAAATTCTTTCACCAGGATAGATTTACCTGATTTATATAAAATAATTTCTCAACTGAGACCCTCCACCTACGTCCTTGACCCAATACCAACAAGTTTTTTCAAAGAAGTATCGGGCATGCTATTTGATAGTATTCTTGACATAGTAAACTCATCATTAGATACGGGGGTCTTCCCAGACTGTCTTAAGACTGCTGTAGTTAAACCCCTACTCAAGAAAAATAATCTCAACTCCTCTGCTTTTGAAAATTTTAGATCTATTTCTAACCTGCCTTTCTTAAGTAAAATTCTAGAGAAGGCAGTCATTATGCAGCTAAATGACCACCTCAATAAACATGCTATTCTTGATACGTTTCAGTCAGGTTTCAGAACAAGTCACAGTACAGAAACTGCACTTGTTAAAGTAGTAAATGACTTGCGGGTAAATGCAGACAGAGGCCATTTATCTGTTCTCATCCTCTTAGATCTGAGTGCCGCATTTGATACCATTGATCACAATATTCTTAGAAATCGCCTTAGTCAGTGGGTGGGCCTCTCTGGCAGTGTCTTAAATTGGTTTGAATCCTACCTAGTAGGTAGAAAATTCTTTGTTAGTTGTGGTAATTATACTTCTATGACAAATGATTAAATCACATATTAATCAGATCACTAGGACAGCATTTTTTCACTTAAGAAATATAGCAAAAGTTAGACCTCTTATATCATTGAAAGATGCTGAGAAATTAGTTCACGCTTTTGTTTTCAGTCAATTAGATTACTGTAATGCACTCCTCTCAGGACTACCCAAAAAAAGACATAAATCAATTGCAACTAGTGCAGAATGCAGCTCCTAGAATCCTAACTAGGAAAAGAAAATCCAAGCACATTTCTCCAGTTTTGATGTCACTATACTGGCTACCTGTGTCATTCAGAATTGACTTTAAAATACTGCTTATGGTTTACAAAGCCTTAAATAATCTCACTCCACCTTATGCGAGGGTTGTCTGGGTTCCGCGCGGAATCACTCGAAATAAGTAGCCAAGGATTTTTTTTTCTATTTTTCTCATGTACTTCGATCCTTTTTAAACTTTTTCCAAGTATTCACCGCCAACATCAATGCACTTTTGGGCTCTTCTGACCCACATAGCAAAACACTCGCGAAAGGCTGTCTTTGGGAGGTTGTCCAGCTGTTCTTTGACAGCTGCAATCAGTTCCTCTCGAGTTTCAAAGTTGTGGCCTTGCAGGGGTTCTGTCACCTTCGGGAAGAGCCAAAAGTCACATGGTGCAAGATCAGGAGAGTAGGGTGGAGGGTTCAAAATGTTGACACCACTGTCTTCAATGAAATGCTTCGTCGCATTAGCCGTGTGGGCTGGCGCATTGTCATGATGCAAAAAGTGCCAGCGCAAGTTCTTGGACCAGCCTCTAGACATCGCAGAAAAAACGTCAGGCAGGCACTGAGTGGTGTACCACTCAGAGGTGACAGTTGTCCCCTCCATCAGCGGAATTGACGCGACAATGCCATCGATGTTGAAAAAGATGGCAAACATGGTGCGTTCCACCGAGCAGATTAAACCATCAGAAAAGTTGTAAAAAATTTTCACTCGAAAGTCACGCACGCACGGAGTCGGGAGCTTCGCCGCTAGCACCGGCTGCGCACTCTCAGTTCGTTTGCTTCTCGTGTTCATTCTGAAGGAAGAGAGGGAGCAAAACATCTGAACAAAAACATGCAACCACTTGAATAATCCCTGTACACAGCAGAACAAGTTTCGACAGGCTGACACTCGACAAACGATAAAATTCCATGCGGAACCCAGACAACCCTCGTATATCGGAATGTCTGACATCTTATATTCCAAATCGTAACCATAGATCTTCAAATGGGTGTCTGCTTAGAATTCCAAGAGTTAAACTTAAAAGAAGTGGTGAGGTGCCCTTCTGCTATTATGCACCTAAAATCTGGAATAGTCTGCCAATAGGAATTCGCCAAGCTAATACAGTGGAGCACTTTAAAAAACTGCTAAAAACACATTACTTTAACATGGCTTTCTCATAACTTCATTTTAAGTTAATCCTGATGCTCTGCATATTCAATTAATTATCATTACTATTCATGGTGGCTCCAAAATCCGTACTAACCCCTACTCTCTTTTCTGTTCTTTTTCCGGTTTTCTGTGGTGGAAACCTGTGCCACCACCACCTAATCAAAGCACCATGATGTCCCTCCATTGATGGATTAAAGGCCAGAAGTTCACGTGACTGTCATCATCAAGTCCTTCCATGAGAACCCTGAATACAATGAGGACTGATCATTTATTTTAGGTAGAATGCCTCGAGGGGGCTGGGCAGTCTCATGTCCTGGAACTCTTGCAGGTTTTATTTTTTCTCCAGCTGTCTGGAGTTTTTTTTTTTTTTTTTTCTATCCTCCCTGGCCATCGGACCTTACTTTTATTCTATGTTAATTAGTGTTCTCTTATTTTAATTCTTACTTTGTCTTTTTCTCTTTCTTCATCATGTAAAGCACTTTGAGTTATATTATTTGTATGGAAATGTGCTATATAAATAAATGTTGTTGTAACCTGCATGTCTTTGGACTGTGGGAGGAAGCCGGAGCACCCAGAGGAAACCCACGCAGACACGGGGAGAACATGCAAACTCCATGCGGGGAGGACCTGGGAAGCGAACCCGGGTCTCCTAACTATAAGGCAGCAGCGCTACCACTGTGCCACCGTGCCACCCTGAAGCAATTTTATTAAAGATATATTTCCATTTTGGGGAATTCAATGGTAGCAACTGTAAAGATTTGAAATTTTATTTACCATTATATCGCCATTTTGTTTTGTTGTGGAAGCCTGTTATGTTTCAGCCAAGGGGTTTACATTCCTGTTTTGTCTTTTTTGTTCATTTTTTATTTTTTTTGTTTATAGTAATATTATTATTTTATTTGTATAAGTATGTATTCTTTGTCTGTATTGTTGATCATTTAGTTTTTATGTGTCTTCAATAATGTTCCATGTGTTTTGTGGGTGGTTCCCCAAGAGGCGGAGCCACTTGTCCTTCATAGTCAAGGGACTAGGGTCAACCCTATCAAGACCTGAGAAAACAAGCATTTCCTTGTTCACTTGACGAATGTGCTTGGTGATTTTGGTGAATTGTATTGGATATTATTTCTTTTTTTGTGGATTTACTGGATTTTGATTAATTGCAGTTATTCGTTCTTCTTGATGGATTTGTATTTCTGGTACTTGTTTGCCTTTGATTGTTATTTTTGATTTTTTTTTTTTGCAAACAGATTTTAATTGATGTCAAAAACACATAGTAAGGCAAAAGAAAAAAGGGAAAGGTTTTCGTATACAAATTGAAGAAACACCCCACCGACACCCACCCAAAATCAACCTCACCCCTGAATTATTTAAGAAGTGGATATTAAATTAGGACTGATGGAACATACAGGTCCAGAGGCCGACACACACGGCTGCAGAAAGAAATCTAATAGAAAAGTTTCAAATTGAAATCAGGTGTTTGCTGTCCACCATGACTTGATCAGGGAGATAGTGTTTTCCCATTTACTAATAGTATGTGCAGGTACTGCATGGCTCACAGTTTTAATAAAGCTAGGTTGTAAAAAGAGGACTTCTGGACCAAGAAAGCGACAGGTTTGGGATTCTTCCATTGAGAAGCTATTAGACTTTTTGCTGCTATTGTGACCAATGAGATAATTTGCTGTAAGTGAAGAGAAAGAGACAAACTAGAAAAATCTAACAGAAGTAAAGTTGTAGGAGAATAAATAAGATGGAGGAGAGGGCCATAGCAATCAAAGCCCAAAGAAAATCTGAATTTTCACTGGATAAATCAGGTGCATGGGGAGAGCAAGTTTTTGAGCCTTTCTGATCACTGAAAACATGGCCTTGAGTGTTTGTGTGGTGTGGGTCGAGTAATTGGCAAAAAAATGAACCTTTTGTCCATCATAGGTGACGTTTTGAAGTTTAAGAGCCTCTTTCAGGACGGTGTCTCTGTCTGAATAATGGACCAGCTTAATTATAATAGGATCCAGACATGTGCTGTCACTGTCCCTCATACTGTATGTATTCTATGCTCTCACATAACTTCCAGCCTAAAATCAGGAATAAAGGGAAAGCACATGGGCCACTGTTTTTCCAGAAAGCTGAGCATATTTTCATCTTTAGCATTCTCTGAGACTCCACTAACTCTGATATCATCCTTTTTAACTCTATCCTCTTGTTCATAAAGTCTTTCACAGAGAGATTTTGTTTTGGCGTGCAAGGAGTGTATCTCCACTTCGTGCCGTTCCACTTGAATGCGGAACTGCATAAAAAGAGATGAAAGCTTCTGTTGTTCACTTGTAATTTCTATGATGTCGGCATGCAGGTCGGAAAAACTTCTTTGGACTATCCCATTCAGGGTTGCACTTAAAATGGCATTCTGCTCAAAGACAAAGGCTTTCAATTTGTCAACAATTGAATCATTTTGAATGCAATCTGCAGCCATGGCAGGTTCTGCCAATGTTCTCTGGGCTTTTTTCACTGCGCTTGAATGAGGAGAGTTTGGATGACTCTGTTGACCTGAATGATCCATAAGAAATCAACAACTATTCAGATAGGTATGTCAAGGCTTTGATAAGAGATTTATGAGTTTAATCCATTAAAAAACGAGTAATTGCAGGGTTGGGTAGCGGAGAACTTTTAGTGTACAGCCATACAACATCAAGAGCCACGAATTGCCTCGCTATTTCAGGCAACATCTGCTATTTCTTTTGTGCTCCTCAAAAGCTTTTTATTAAGAAGAGCATTTTCTTAAAATGAATGTTTTTATTCATAAGCTATAGGTTTCATGGTCCCTTCCTCTTGTGAGGGTTTTTGTTACTATTATGTACTCCCAAGTTCATGACCATGCCTATAGATCTACCATAAGGGCAAGGACCTGTGATGGAAAAGGGCAATTTTACCAAACCCCCTCCCACCAACATACACACACATACCCCTTCCCTTTTGAAACAATCAAATTTCTGTGAGCTGAAATGGCCAAGAGGGGAAACACTCGATGAAGCAATGTATGCAAATGCAGCAATGGAGTATCCGTGTACCAAAGTGATCAAGGGGGAGCCACCCCCAATGAAACAATCGAGTATCCTTAAGTCGAAATGGACAAAGTGGATGTTCAATGAAACTACCCAGCATTCATATGCCAAAATGACCAAGGGAGGCCCAGCCCTGGGGGTGATGAAATCTTGTGCCAAAATCAAGTATGAGAAATACTGCGCTGCATTAAACAACCTACACGCTACCTTATTAAAGGTGTGGTAAACTACTGTATCTTCTGAAGAGATACGTCATCCAAGGACCTATCAGGTATTAATTCAGCTTGGATTATGGTTGATGTTTTGTCTGCTCATTACTTCTTGTTGTCATGATTCTTCATTTATTTTTTGCGTTTTGTTTGTATACATATGAATTATACATTTTAGTATGTGAAGTATAGGTATTATGGTATAGTGACACCATTTCCTTTTATGGTTGATAGGGGTGTTGCTTTGCCTTTGATCCATGTTGGTATTGCATCTGACATCATGACTACAAAACAATCACAAACCCTTTACCTTGCAATTCATTTAACTTTGTTCTTTGAGACTTTGGAGAATTTGTTCTAAGACCTATGCATTGTTTTTTGACTTCTCTTTTTGTTATTTTTGTTGTTTTGGTTTTAGTATTTTGATAGTTTTGACTTCCTAGTTGACAACCTGTACAACAAACTTGGATCTTCTTTTGATTCTTTCCTCTGATCATTATCTAGTCCATTTTCAACTATTCTTTTTAGGGAAATCTGCCTGCTTTTTCATGTGTAGGCAGAATACTTAATTTTAGTTTACTTAGCATTTACGTATTTTTGTTTCTTTCTTTTCATTGCTCTAAAACCCCAGAGGCATGTTAATGACCAGGCTGAGGGGTGCCCACCAAGTGAAAAAATAAGTAAAAATAAAGTTGTAGCTTATTTTAACACTTTACTTGCACTATCTACATAGGCAAATGTAAACTTAAAGATGAGACCTTAGCAACACCACTGTTAAAATGTCCTTGCCCTTGTTCCTAGTTAAGAATAAGAGCAAGGAATGGCTCCATCCATAATATGTTTTTTGACCTTCATCCATGCTACTCTGGCATTATAACCCACAAAAAACAAATACTTCTGGAAAGGTTCTCCAGAGCTGGAAAATGAAGATTTCTGAAAACACTGACTCCATTGCCCTCTGGTTGGTTCGTACTTACTATGTGGCTCATCCTTTTGGATCCTGCTCATTATAAAGTCTCATTCCCTGATTGGTCACCCTTCATGGAAGAAAAATATATTCCAAAATAGCAGGCATATAAGAATTGCTTTTTGTGGTGCTTGTTGTGTTGCTTACCTGTATGCAGCTAACAAAATTGCATTTTGTAAGATTTTCAGAAATCATGGTCAATTGACTACTCACACTGCACTGAGTTGCCAGTTGTATATATTGTCAAACTGCACAACCATGTTTGGTCTGAGTGACATAACAGAAGTTCTTCTGATCATGCAACAACCCAATTGTGAGAGGTAATTGGGCATCGTAACCACTCACATACTATATGTAAAATGATGATCAATGAGGCTGAAATTCAAGACAACTCAGAAAATCAGTCAGTGATTGCAAAATGGGGTGAAATTTGAGCCAAAATCACACTGATTATGTCCAGTATAAGAAGTCTGTGCTCTGTGAAGGTGTATGATTATGTCATGTGCATTTTCAGTCATTTTAGTAAGGATAAAAATACTTTCATGATGCTAGTATGGATGGAGATTGTTTTAGTTCAAAAATAAAATTTTTATGACTCGGTTGTTTTGTTAAATCCATTTTTTGTTAAAAAAATCTTTTCAAAATATTAAATTATTGGTTCTAGAGTTTGCAACTTTTTTTACCCTTTCCCATTACAGATAAATCATACCAGGTATGTTTATGCATGTTTAATTTTCCTCAGTGTTTAAAACTGTTGCCCTTTAATACAGTCTTTCTCACTACTGTATGAACGTATGGTTTGTATTTGGGGACTTCAGTCTTCTGACATAATCCATAGAAATATTAGATTGACTGGAGCCTCTATATTAGCCCAGCGGAGCTAAGTGAGCACCCCATCCTGGGCTTGTTGCTGCCATGAGCACACTTCCCATTTTGGACTGTCATAGGGACATATCTCTCTATTATATAAAAAATATCTTGGGTCAAGACGTGACCTTCTTGGAAAGACACTTTGACGTCCCGCGAGAACAACCGATTTAAAACAAGATCATGGACATCTAACCTCTCAGTTGTTGGGATGATTTTGGCAGACACACTTCATGTGCTCTCAGCTCTTAATAATTTTATACGTTCTAGATCAGGCATGTCAAACACATGGCCCCCAGGCCGCATGCAGCCCGCAACAGAAATCTGTGAGGCCTGCATGACAGATCCTAGTTAGCACTAAACTTGTACAAAATGATTACTATCGTTTGTGATTGAATCGTTCTGCATCTTCGGCATTACTTATTGACTTTTCTTATTTCTGCCTTCTGACAAATGCGTGTTTTTCCATGGCATTACGGTACCAGAAACATCATCTGCTAGTATAGCCACGAGCCTTGTCCAAAGTTAATGAGCTGCGACAGGGGCTGGCCTTAGGCATGTGCAAACCGTGCACCTGCACAGGGCCGCCACGCCAATATATATTGAATATAAAACAGAAGGAGAAAATAACGACACAGCTGACGGCAATGTGGCCGAAAAACATTGTGTTTCTTGTTAATTAGTACGCTGTATTTACTAATGTCGCTCGAGTCGGAGCAGTAAGCTATATGTAGTATTATAACGTTCTGCCGTAATGAGAATATCATGGGCCACCACTTGGTTTTCAAGTTACGGACACACGCATATAGAAGCATATAGAAGCATGTCATGAGCATGAGGCGGCTATGCAGTGTCTGCAACGGATGTGGCCATCCGCCGTGCATAAGATACCATATTGACATTGGCGGGCAAAGGGGCCACCGATTCTTTCTCTGCCCAGAGCCTAGAGCCGCCCCTGGCAGGCTACACTACTGGCTGGGCTGCTGAGACTGGCCACTGGGCAGAACAGACCATCACAAGTAGTAATAGCTCACATATTTTCACATTTTTTTGCTCTAGTTTTATGTAATTTTGTGCTAGTATTGTAAGGAACAGTTAGTGCAGACTACAGCTGAAGATCTGAAGTGGACGCGAGAAATTGGTGAGTTGTTTATTAACAAATTATTGTGACTTTGAGTTTGTAAAATTAGTGTAGGTCAGGGGGCTTTTTGCATATCGGCTTATTTTACAATATAAACTTTGAAGTAAACTTAGTAAAGTAAAATTTGATTTTTGGAGGATTTGTTTTCCAATTTGAGCAATGAATTCAGTGAGCGTTTTCGTAATTTCAGTTCACACGAACAGGACTTTGCGCTGTTTACGTCACCATACTCTTACAACGTTGAGAATGCGCCTGAGAATATCCAAATGGAATTGATTGAACTACAGTCAGATTCTATTCTGAAGGCAAAATACAACGAAGTTGGTGTGCCAGGCTTTTATGCTTACCTGCCACCCTCGTATGTGCAGATCTGTAAGTTGGCATCGAGAGTACTGTCTATGTTCAGAAGCATTTACCTTTATGAGCAATTGTTTTCGTTAATGAAAGCTACCAAAACCCCACATCGCTCAAGACTTACCGTCAAGCACCTTTCATCCCTCATAAAAGTTGCAGCTGCACAAGATTTCAAGCCTAATATTGACGAACTGGTTACTAACAAGAGATGCCAAGTGTCGGGACAAAAGAAATAGATCTCACACTGTAAGACTCCTATATAAGCAATGAATATAATATAATGAATATAATATAATAATATAAGGACATAGCTAAGAAGCTTAGACTCTAATTGTACGCTGTTGTACAGAGATTGTGTGGAAATAAATTGCTTTTCTTTAAACTTTAAGTGTTACATTTTTTTAAGTTTTCAGTATTGGAAAGAAAGCTACAGTAACTTTGTATAATAATATTTGTTACAGTGCGGCCCACTGACACACGTATCGCAGTCGAAGCGGCCCACCAATGGTAGTGATTTTGACATGCCTGTTCTAGATGACACATCAACAACTACACGAAGAAGAAAGAGCAGTACGTCAAAAAGAGACCCAAAAGCGTTGGAGAGAAAAGAAGGCAAAAAGAATGCAGAAAAGAACAATAATAATCGTTGTGCAAATTCTGAAAGTAAGGAAAGTAATAATTAGCCCGGACCAAGTGGAATTGAAAACCTCGTAGGGCCAATCGGGGTCAGAAATAAAAGACTTCATAAACATGTTCAAAAATGTTGGCGCGATACACATGGAAAGCAGGTTAGAGATTATGATAGCAGTGGAATTCGAAAGGCTCAAAAAAAAAATGTTGGCGTGATACACATGCAGAGCAAGTTAAAGAAAATGAAAGCAGTAAAATTTCGAAAATATCAAAAAAAAGAAAGTAAAGATCAAATTAGCACAAACAAACGGAAATTATTACTCGGTGAAATAACGGAACAGCAAAAAGAGATTGAATATATGGACGTAGGTGATATGTGAGAAGTATATAGATATTGTAAGGCTTTAAAGTTTAAGTTGGAGACTTGTAGATCGTCTAATTTGTGTTGCCATCAGGGAAAAGTAGTGTTTCTTCCCAATGAAGAGGCCTATCCGCAAGAATTAAATGATTTGTTGTTTGGTGAAAGTAAAATCCACGAACACTACAGGCAAAATATATGAGTCTACAATAATCTTTTCGTGTTCGTATCATTCAATGCTCAAAACATAGATTTACACAATAATGGACCATACACTATGAGAATCTATGGTCTTGCAACAGTTAAAGTTATGACAAGTTTAATTTCAAAGACACCACAATTCGGTCAGGTGTATATTTATGATAACGGAGAAGCAATGCAACATAGAATCGAAAGAGTATGTAACAATTCCCATGAAAATAACAATCTCTTTAAATTGTTTTTTTTTTTTATATATTTTTATTTTATTAATTTTCATTGTAATCATTTCATAGAAATAGATCAATTTATAACCCAACAAAATTGAAGACAAATCAAACCCCACCCCTGAGAAGGAGAGCTTAGCTAAAGGAAAATTGCTTAGGGCTTTTTAATAAGGCAACATTAAACAAAAGAAAGGGAGAAGTAAATATATATGTAAATAAGAGATGGAGAAGGGAATTAAATGCGGTAATAGTTATTTCTCTTATTCTAAAATAATATTGATTAAATCCTGCCAGGTTTTGAAAAAATTTTGTACAGATCCTCTAACTGAGAATTTGATTTTTTCCAATTTCAAATAATATAAAACATCGGTTTCCCACTGACTTATCAGAGGAGAATTAGGATTCTTCCAATTTAACAAAATAAGTCTGCGTGCCAAAAGTGTAGTGAATGCAATCACCGTTTGCTTGTCCTTCTCCAATTCAAGTCCATCTGGAAGAACACCGAACACAGCTGTTAATGGGTTAGGAGGGATTGAGACCCCAAGGCTATTTAAATTGTATATCTGGTTAACCAAACCCGGGGGTGGGCGAGTGAAGCGAGTAGGGGGCAGGGCCCCCCAGTGACATTAAAAATTAGGATACATTACCTTGAACAAGCTAAAGGTGAAGAGTTCAGATAAGTACAGTCTACATAACACTTAATAAAAATGACTAAATTGTGACCTCTGTGAATAGATTTAACATAACCCCATTAGTTTTTGCTTTCTTTATCTGATCTTTTAATTTACTTAACATAAAAGCAAATAAAATTAATTTTGTCTTATTTTTGGTCCATTTCTAAAATCTAATCATTATAAACAGTGTACCAATGTGGTTGCATAAGAGTTCAATGTTCAGTGCTGCTGCCTCAATTCTCCAGACTCCTGGGTTCAAATCAGCACCTTGTAAATTTTTCATGTTCTCTGTGTGTGTTAGGGGGGTGGTGCTTGGCTTTGGGTTTTTCTCTCATATCCCAAAGAATTTTACATGTGCATGCTTGAGCGTGTCCTGCAATGAACTGGCGCCCCATCTATGGTCTGTTTTCGCCCCGCACCTTTGTTGTTTGGAAAGGATTCTGCCTCTGTGACCTTATAAATGGATGTTTTTAAAGTCTAAACTGTTAGTATGACTGAAATGTCACAGAGTTTAAACAAAATTTAAATTCTGTATTTTATGGGCTGAGGATGTCAGAAAATGGAAATCATTCATGTTATAAGTGAAGTGCTTTAATACATGGTGCACTCCAAGGCCTTATTCATTGCTTGAGGATTACAGCTATTTGAAATAAATTATGTGAACACTGAGCAGTGATCAAAATGTCAAATGTACAAGTATGAAATGAAAATTTAAATAATAAATGTCCCAGACACCTAATTAAATTTTCAGTAACTAACATTCGATTGAGTACTAGCAAAGAAGAGACAAACAAAAGAGATGAAAGATGGCAAAGAAATATAACAATATGGACTATGCTTGAGGATAATTCCAGACAAAAGGTAATTGGGCTTTATGTTTTGAACACGTGCTTTACAGTATGCTACAAAGGAATATATAATTACTATGCTAATATAACACATTGATTTTTTTTCTCAGCTTTTGATTTAGAAAAATGTTAAAATTGAATTTTTGGTTCATGGCACATTAAGTCAAAAAGTTTTTTTATTTTATATTCTGGTTCTTTTTCATGTTTCTAGAGAGCTGTCTACATCTGAAATCAAGATGTCACAGAACAAAGAAAATGCATTTCTTCTGTATTACAACACAAACTACATTGTTTGTTATCTTGTTGGTATCTTGTCTGTTTATTAAAAATCTTAATAGGTTCAATGGCAGTCTCAATGGTTAGAAGCTTTCAGTTCCATGTATCTGTACTTCAAGGGTTTTGTTTGTGATTATTTTGGTGCTGATCTGCTAGCAAAACATAATAAGAAACCTTACGCCCACCATATACAAGCTAAACCATGACCAAAGACTAAGCAGTATTAAATACCATTTATTTTTATTTGTAATTGTATTTTATTGTAATGAGCTGCCTGGCTGAAAAGGGGTAGCCAGAGACAGGTTGGGCACTAAAATGGTACACAATGGGAAAATTCAAACCTGCAAAATAGTGGGGTTCTCTCTCTGGGACCTGTTGATTATCTCTATGGCTTCCCTTAAAGACTAAAAATCAAAATTTGGGGGGTAGTTCCTGAAAGTAAATTTTAATAACCTGTTGTGGTGTTATAAATGACTCAGTTCCCAAGTATTGTAGAGGCAAATAAATGCTCTTCAGTGGCAAGCCGGGAAATTTGCAGTCTGTAAGAACTTCAAAGGAAGGATGGCACTCAAACATCAGTGGTAGCAGTCTATCAAGGAAGATTACCACAGCCTTTGAAAAACCTCAAGAGGAATCAAGAAAGAGGGCAGAAATTTTTTTGTCAAAAATTATAAATAGGAGCTACGTGCAGTTGTTATTATGCATGTTCTAGTTGATAACATTCTTCTTGGATAATTTATTTCACATTCCATAGTATAGATAGATAGATAGATAGATAGATAGATAGATAGATAGATAGATAGATAGATAGATAGATAGATAGATAGATAGATAGATAGATAGATACTTTATTAATCCCAAGGGGAAATTCACATACTCCAGCAGCAGCATACTGACTCTGTGACATTTCAGTCATACTAACAGTTTAGACTTTAAAAACATCCATTTATAAGGTCACAGAGGCAGAATCCTTCCCAAACAACAAAGGTGCAGGGCAAAAACAGACCATAGATGGGGCGCCAGTTCATTGCAGGACACGCTCAAGCATGCACATGTAAAATTCTTTGGGATATGAGAGAAAAACCCAGCAGCATACTTACTCTTACTAAGAGTAATATTTCAGTTTTCAACCAATGATTGAAAACTAAAGGAACCCTCTGATTGTCAGGGGATATTTCACACACTGGCCATATGACAAAGAAGAAACCCAACATGGAAGGTGCAAGCATTTGTGTGAAATCGGTCCACCTGATGATGCTAATATGATGTAGTGCATGATGGGTCCATGGTGGTGCTAGGTTTTTATAAGCAGTGGAGCAGATCAGATCCTGTGAGTGTAGGTGTGCGGGAGGAAAGCTCTGTGGCCACGGAGAACTTAATGAGGTTATTGACTAATTGCATGGCATGTTCATGACTGCAGTTTGAACAGTTTGCCTTCATTAATGATCGTTTTGTGCTGTTTCACTCACTATGTATAAATAGGGTCTGAAAAGTAGGTAGAGGGAGAGAGAAAACAAGAAAGAAGAAACAGAAAAAATGATAATGAGTGGAGGAGAAATCCAAGGGAGAGAGAGAGAGGGGGGTAGAATCGGAGATCCGCTCAGTGCAGGAGAAAGGAGGTGATGTGGTCAGGATGCCCTGCAGGGAACAAGAGGAATGGCACTCCTGAATGGGGTCATTCCTGGTGAGAATTAGAGGAGCAGGAGTGATAGATTGTTGCCTATTTGTCCTATCTATGCCAAAGGACGGTGATGGGTCGAGAGAGCCAGGCTTGGTGGATCCTTATGTATATTGAAAGAAGGTGGTAGGGACAAGAGCAGAGATGGTTGACCTCACTTACTGGTGTATCAACCTGTTCAGCACACCTAAACAGTGAGCAGGGAGAAGGGAAAGGGTGAAAGAGAGAGAGAAAGAGAGATGCATTGGTGTTTAATAAGCAAGATAAGGACATAAAGACATTTGTGACTTTGCTTTTTTCTTGATTTTAAATTATTTATTGGATAAAATTATTGACTGATGTTAACTTCCACAAAGGTACTGTTTTTATGGATTATTTATTTGAAATGAAGTTGTATTGCACTTTTTTTAACATGTTTTGACTTCTGATGGTTGTGAATAAATGCACTATGCACTTTGCACTTAACATTTTTGTTTGTGTTCTTATTGTCTTAGTTCATCTTGGTTATGACTACTGATGTCCCAGGAGATGGAAGATGACATGGATGTGAACACCCAGAGCATCATAGCTAAGCCTTATATACTATGCACCAAAAAGGAATTCTTTCCAGGAATGCTCAAAGGCGAGAGTGGATGAGGCTGACTGGTAGATAGCCAGTGGTATTCCCCAGGATACAAAATATAAGCCAGTAATTCTTGTAGAAGAAGAATGTTCTCCTCAGCACCATGTATTTTGTGTGTTTAGTAAATTAGAATCTTTATAATAACTATTTTGTAACTTGCCAGTGAGAGACGCTTTGGCTTATGAACTAACAAAAATATGTTATTCCAGGGTTCAGGAGAAATAGTGTCCAGATGAATAAAATGTAAGCTGTTTCTTGTTTTTTCCCTTTCTCAGAGTGAATGTTTCAGGGACAAGGTCACAAGGCTGCAGAAAGTACATGTGGTTTATGCAAAGGCGTCTCTCCTGTGCTTAGCTTCCAAAACACAGATAATGCTTAGCTCAACAGACATATTGTTTAACTTTACTGTTTTGATAAGGATGTTCTTTCTGTCTTATTAATCATGAGATGCTGAAGTATAAAAAACCCCTCCTGGCTTTTGATTAGGGTTCAATTGAGCTTTGCGGCAATAAGTTATACTCTTTTGAATCTCTACTTACTGCGACTCCGAATGAATAAATAAAGTGAATTGAGAAAATATTATCTGTCTGCTTTCCAGTGTGCCTTTTTCGTCCACAGTTTTTGGCGCCCAACGTGGGGCAGGAGACGGGCAGACGACTCCCTGGGCGGGTTCGTCCAAGTGGACCGATTTCCGCGGATCGAGGACCAGCTCCGGTAAAAGTTAGGACTGGCCAACCTCGGACGTTTTCCTGCGCGGGGAGTCGCTGACCTCCTCCTGACCGAAACGAAAAGCAACTGGATGGGATTTTTCCAGGCAGGCAGAAGGAGTCGCGGTGAGTAGATTCGGGGGATTCCCGTTGGTTTGACTGGTGTGCTGGAAGAAATAGAAGTATACGGGGAAAAGAAAAAAGAAAATAATAATAAAAGAGAATAAAAAATAAAAGCATGCTGAAAGAATAGAGAATCATACCGTATCCACCTAGAAGGGTTTTAGGGATTCATAGAGAGTGACGGCACAGTGTGAATGCTAGTAAGTCATCCCTTAAGAATTCGAGTAGAAAGGACCGAGTGGCACGTTCCTATATTAAGAGGAATAGGGGTGAAAGGGGCAGTTAGAGTACGTGTGAAATTTGGAAGAGGGGAGGTTGATTTCCACTTGTCAACTGGTTGATTCCGGGGACGACAAGTGGGACGAGAAATAATCGGGGATTGAGTTGCTCTCTGTTGAAGGCCTGCCGCTTACTATGGGAAATTATAATGGCACGCCAGTCAAACAGGTCCCCCAGGGTCCTCAAAACTTAATGTTAGAAGGATTATTTTCAGAGAATCACCAGGCTCCTAGTACACCGTCGGGATTGAAAGCGGGTCCCCTAAACAGTTAATAGAGAAGCAGACTGGGTTGGATTTTAAAAGGCATGTAAGAGGTGGAATAAGCAGAGGCGTAACAACCTGCTGGCTGCTGAAGTCAAAACACAAAAAAGACAAGGAAGAATTATTGCTAGCGTTGCAGAAAGTGAAGATAGAGACAGCGCCCAAGCCTGAAAGTAAAAGAAAGCAGACCGAAAAGAAAGACCCCCTATACCCCGTAATCTGTCCACCCCCTCCTTACCAAAACTCCCCCGCTTCCACCTCCTGCACCCTCTTCTCCAACAACACCCCTGTTAACAGACGAACCGTCTGGAGCAGGTTTTTACGATGAACAATATCATTATGACCCATCCTCACATATTGACCCTGAGGAAGATAATTCAGATCATTCACAAGGTGCTACTGGATTGTAATGGCAGAAATTAAAAGAGTCATCTGCCTCCCAGCGCACGAGCAGTCCGTGGACTGCAATTTGTGGAGCCGTTACAGCAGCTGGATAACATGTATGAAACAAATGTTGCAGAGTGGACACAGGTGCTCCGTCGACAGCTGAGCACCACATGGGCAACTGTAAATCACGGTGATCATAACGGTGTCCCTTGGCGTTGGAATGAAGGTCCTTTCCTCGCCCAGTGAGAGCCTTTGAAAGGAGCCCTGGCAGAAAAATATAAAAAAAAAAAAGGCACAAACTGGTCACTAATTTCAGCCGGCTCACCGATTGCAAGATCTGATGGCTAATCACTCTGGGCTAGACAATACAAACAATAGAACTCATGCTGCAGTGCCTCCTTTCATCTCGGGACTGAGAAGTGCCATTCAAAGCAAAGTCTGCACGTCCTGCAAAAAGGCTGGAAGACCGCAACGTTCGAGGAAGACAAGCGTCATGCAGAGCATGCTGACAGACAGACTAAATTAAAAGAGTCAGAGACACAGACCAAACTTTTGACTGCACAAATAAATTACTATACTGGAAGAACTGACCTGGCTAGGGGAGAGGACGTGGAAAATTCTTTAGAGGTCGAGGGCACGGAAGAGGACGTGGGTTCCATTTATCAAACCCTAAAAATCCTTTTGCTCAGATGCCTAACCCTTCGGAGCAGACGCCAGCGTCATATGCCTGCCGCTGCTGCGGTGAACTTGGACATTTCAGACGCAACTGCCCACACAAGCGCCTCCGTCACCCCCTCTCCCTGAGCCTAATGACATTCCTTGGTCCTAAGAAATATCAGGGACCCAAGCCACTTTTTCCAGTTTCCTTTGCTTACTCGTCATGCTGAAACTGATCTTTTATTGACTTTAATGGCAAAGAAACTGCCTTTGAAATGGACACAGGAGCCACGCGCTGAAGGAGGTTCCTGTGCAATTACAGCTCAGCATTAACAGTTTCATTATTGACTCGTTGCTTTCTGTTAAATCATTTGTGTCCTGTGAAACTGCTGGGATGGGATCTTATGACTTAAATTGTCAGTCTCAATTTTCTTTAACTGAACAAGGATTTTTGCTGCTCCATTCCTAAGCTCCTGTGCCACACTTCACACCCCAAGCCCTCTTTTGCAGCCTGGACCCTGAACATCTCCCCGCACACCTTCCTCTTGAAAGCCCTTCATTCTTTCCCCTCATGCCTATTTTCCTCACTTACAAGTCCCGGACACCCTGCCTTGTACTGCCCAGTATTTTCCCTACTGAAGTGGACACACCTTGGTTAGAATCTTTTCTTTCCTCCAGCACATGCCCTGAAACTTTGCACATTCCATGTATTTTTGTTGTCTACTAAAGCAGTTGCTTCAGTGTACCTCACATATTCACAAAGCGTTTTCTGTTTAGGAGATTCGGTTCCCCATGTTTCCTTAGCACTGTGGTCCCAAGGGAAAAATTGATTATGGAAGGATAGCACACTGAGCCACTGGTGATTTCCTCAAAATCTTCCTTCCGCCCGTACCGTGTCCAGGATCCTCTGTCTCCAGAGGCAGAGGCTGGCATCGCCGCCGTACATTCTGATCTCGTGAGGCGAGGAGCGATTATTCCAATTACATACTTTCCAGTCAACTCCCCCATTTTTTCCTGTAAAAAAAAAGGCTGACGGGTCCTATGACAAGTTAACTCTGTGGTTTTTTTCCTAGAACACCTATTGTTCCTAATCCTTCCACTATTCTTTCCACGATGCCCCCGTCCGACCGGTACTTCTCTGTTATTGACCTTGCTAACGCTTTCTTTTCCATTTCCCGTGCACCCTGATTCTCAATTCTGGTTTGCTTTTACCTTTCAAAACCGCCAATGGACCTGGACCGTCATGCCTCAGGGATATACTGAAGCCCCTTGTGTTTATGGTTTTGGCCAGAAAAAGATAATAAATTGATACAGTATATAGATAAGAAAAAAGAAAAGAAAAATAAATAAACAACAAGTGCACATGATACTCAGAAAATTGCTATTCTTTTTAGGTGAAAATGGCCATAAAAAAAGTGTTGGAAAAAAAAAAAAAAAAAAAAAAAAAAAAAACTGCAGTTACTTCAAGCTATCGTTAAATATTTAGGTCATGACATTTCATGCGATACAAGAGCTCTCTCTAGCGGCCGTTTAACCATCATTCAAAACCTTCCAAGACCGGTCACAAAACAACAGGTTAAGTCAGCATATTTCTCTGTGGCTGCATAGCTTTTGGTGGGAATGTTTTCTTGTTGTGCTGTGCGTTTCCCGAAATGGATTATTTTTGTTTGCAGTTGGCATTTGGGTCACCACGGAAATTAGTGTTTCCTTGTTGTCGCTGACTCGGTTCCGCCTCAGACTTTTCCATGATCTGGAGGCTAGCGTGTATGGCACCACGGTGAGATGAATTCCTAATTTAAAAGTAGTACCAGCTTGCGGCCTGAGAAGTTGTTTGCTTGTAAGTTTTTCAGGAGGAGCACAGCCTTTACAAAATCTAGCTAACACTGCGATCTGGCTGCATGCAGTGATATAGCAGGCTGACAAGGCTCTATGTGATTAAAATAAATAAATAAATAATAATAAAAATGCATTACTCTCACTAACTATATTCTCGTCCATTCACTCTGTTCATGGACGAAAAAGGGGGGATTAATGAATGCAGTTTTAACGCAACCACATACAGACAAACAAAGTGCTCATGAGCCCCCTAACAGTAAAGGTACCTCACGCCGTTCATTCTATTTTAGTAGAGGATTTAAGACCAGCGCTGGCAAACCGATCCAACATTAAAAACTGATTGAATCCCTCTTAGAAGCTATAACTAAACCATCAAAGTTAGCGATCGTTAAATGTCAAGCTCACATAGGAAAACAAGATCCTGTCAGCAAAGGAAACGAATTAGCTGATCACTTTGCTAAACAGGCTGCATATAATAACACACCAATTTCTTTATTCCAACAGAGAAATAACCAGGACCCTGATAATCAACTTGTTTCTTTACAGAGTGCAGCCACGGACAGAGAAAAAAGAAAATGGTCCAAAGAAGGGTCCCTCTCTGATGGAGTCTGGACCCATAGGCAAACTAACAAACCTTTCCTCCCAAAGGCTTCTTTCCCAGGTATGGCAAAAATCGCTCATGGTCTAGACCATGCTGGAAGGGACGCCATGATTCAGGATGTTGAAAAACACTGGGAAGCTGCAGGCTTTTCTACATATGCAGAGCAGCTGCAGGCGGTGTGCATTATGTCAAAAGTCTAATGTAGGAAAGGGCACCCAGGTAAGTCCAGGTAAGTCCCGCCGTTACACCTAATCCAATGGGTCTGTTTGAACACCTCCAAATGGATTTCATTGAACTAACTCCGTCTAAAGGTTACCGTTATTGTCTAGTAATTGTTGACGTGTTCTCCCGATGGGTGGAAGCTTTTCCTTCTAAACACGCTGATGCTAAAACTGTAGCCTAAGCTTTAATCAAAGAAATTATTCCTAGGTGGGGCATACCACAGAAATTGCAAACTGATAATGGCACCCTCAAATCTAAATTAGCAAAAATCTGTGAGCAGACAAATTTATCCTGGCCGGACGCTTTGCCTCTGGCCTTAATGAGATTGAGGGCAAGAACACACTGGCAATTAGGACTGTCGCTGTTTGAAATTCTGACCGGACACCCATTCCTGTGGGCATGGTTATGCGAAATGTTAACCTGCATACTGTGGACAATGATCTTCTCTCTTGTCTTACAGGTCTCCGAGTTTCTCTGAAAGAAGTCCACGAGCAGGTTAACCAGGCCTGGAGGACTAATCTTCCATCTAAAGACACGCCGATTCCCTTAGGCACTTGGATCCTCGTCCATGACACTCGGAGGAAACATTGGCATCAGCCGAGGTGGAGAGGACCGTTCCAAGTTCTTCTATCCACACCACATGCAGTGAAAACGGAAGGATTGCCCGCCTGGATTCACGCCTCACATTGCAAGAGATGGCACCCTTGATTGCTGTGCTACTATGCTTTCTTTTCCCTTGTCTACTGCCCTGGTCACCTTGACTTTCCTGTTAGGAATCACCACATCAGTACAGGTTGATTTCTGCTCTATTATCAACTGTGGGACTGGTCGACAAGCCCACTGGACCTGGTCTGACAAATACGTGTGTATGACTGTTACGAAGTATTATTGGGGAAGTAACTGTGACACCTGGCAATGGGTTTTTGCTAACACTGGAACTGAGAACTGGGGTTCTCAACCTTTTGAGGCCCAAAAATACGGTTTGAAAAATCGATTTTCTATCATAAAAGGACATGCTTCTCATAAATGTGTTGACAACCATTGTAACCCCTTGATCATCATTTTGAAGAACTCCTCTTTACATGACTCAGGAACCTATATATTAGGGGCATATGTATCTGGAACAGACCCTTTAGGGAGATTTCTAATTAAGATTGACAATCCTGTTACTAACACCTCATTCTCCTGCACACACACCTGTCTCCCCAACTTCTGGTTCAGACTTTTCTTCTGTTAAGATTATGAATATTTCCACCCTCTCATCCACTTTTTCAATTGAAACTGGCTATGGCGATCAGAACCGTTGGTTACAGTGGGTATTATATTCGGCTAAGCAAGTAAATCAATCTGATTGCTACGCCTGTGCTATGGCCAGGCCACATTTGGCTACCGTCCCTTTCCCTCTTTCTAATATTTCTGACCCTGTTGGTCTTCCTTGTCTCCTTGCCCTTTTTACCTCTCCATCCACACCAAAAGACTCTACCTGCATTACACTTTCTCTCCTCTTCCCCCCCCACTCCTCAAATGACTCCCCCGATGTTCCAGTCTCATGAAGGCAATTATACCTGCTTCTCTAGTAATTATAGTTCCCCCTTCCGAGGTATTAATGTTGGTCATATCCCTTCTTCCTTCTGTTCCCAGACTTTCCAGGTTAACTCCACCTCATTTAATTCTACATTATCACTTTTCCTGTTGACACAGTCCACTCCGCGTGCTGATATTTGGTGGATGTGCAGTACATTAAAATTACTTGATATTCTTCCCCCTGTTTGGACTGGCACATGCGCATTAACCCAACTTGTTATGCCTTTCCGCCTCCTCCCTTTGAATTCTCCTCGCATGTCGTCCAGCTCTGGCCGACGTCGTCGACCCCGCTCTGCTGACCCCTCCACATTCTCTCTTCACGGCCCTGCCGTTTACTTTGATTCCATTGGTGTCCCTTGTGGAGTCCCTGATAAATTTCAAGCGCAAGATCAAGTTGCTGCCGGATTTGAGTCTATTTTCCCCCAAGTTACAATAAATAAAAATGTAGATTGGATTAATTACTTATATTACAACAAACAGCGTTTCCTGAATTTTACTAAAGAGGCTGTTGAGGGGATACATGAACAGCTTGATAGAACATCCCTTATGACTTGGCAAAATCGATTAGCATTAGATATGCTCCTTGCTGAAAAGGGGGGTGTATGTGCTCTGTTTGGTGATGCGTGCTGCACTTACATCCCTAATAATACAACTCCCGATGGATCAATCACCTGTGCTTTGCCAGGTTTAACTGCCCTTTCAAATGAATTAGCTACCACTTCTGGCATTTCTAGCCCCTGGGGCTGATGGCTCAGGTCAGTTTTTATTTCACTGGCCGTTGCTTTTATCATTCTGTTGCTTGTGGCCTGCTGTATAGTCCCCCTAATTAGATATATTGTGTCCCAGTATTTCACTGCCTCCGTGGCCAAGGCTTATATGTTACACGAAGAATGCATGCTTCCCATTTCTTCCTCCTTTCCTTCCACTCCTTCCCTTCTCCTACTCTCTCCCTTGTTACTCCTATGTCACCCATATTTTTGTTGGTTCAAAAAGGGGGGAATGTAGAAGAAGAATGTTCTCCTCAGCACCATGTATTTTGTGTGTTTAGTAAATTAGAATCTTTATAATAACTATTTTGTAACTTGCCAGTGAGAGACGCTTTGGCTTATGAACTAACAAAAATATGTTATTCCAGGGTTCAGGAGAAATAGTGTCCAGATGAATAAAATGTAAGCTGTTTCTTGTTTTTTCCCTTTCTCAGAGTGAATGTTTCAGGGACAAGGTCACAAGGCTGCAGAAAGTACATGTGGTTTATGCAAAGGCGTCTCTCCTGTGCTTAGCTTCCAAAACACAGATAATGCTTAGCTCAACAGACATATTGTTTAACTTTACTGTTTTGATAAGGATTGTCTTTCTGTCTTATTAATCATGAGATGCTGAAGTATAAAAAACCCCTCCTGGCTTTTGATCAGGGTTCAATTGAGCTTTGCGGCAATAAGTTATACTCTTTTGAATCTCTACTTACTGCGACTCCGAATGAATAAATAAAGTGAATTGAGAAAATATTATCTGTCTGCTTTCCAGTGTGCCTTTTTCATCCACATTCTCATATGGAACATTTGGGATCCTGTTTATGTTAAAAGTTTCAATGATCTTTTGGAATCTGCCCTGGATTGCTGGCTTTTTCATAGTCACTAGGCTCAAAGTCCAGGTCTTCCTATAGATGCTACAGTGAGGTAAAAAATACCAGAGTTTTATTGAGTATCCCAATGCTGGATGTGATTCTGGGACTTGTCAGAAGGAAACCTCAGGTGCAGGTTTAAAAGGTACTCTGTGTCAGAGTTTCAAGGGAGTTGGATGAAGATTCAAAGGTAGTGAGGAATGCAGACCAGCAGAGAAGGCAGAGAAAGAGAAAGAGAGACTAATATTTTATCATGTGGGAACATGGGAAACTGTGAAAGCCTTACTTCCTAAAAGAAAGCATGTAGATTCATGAGGCTTTTTTGTGTTTGATACTTTGTTCATCCCTCTTTCTATGTTCTTCTCTTTTTCGTGTCATTTAAAAAATAAGCAGTTAGCACATTATTTTTATATTCTTGTTATCAGGCAACAGGTTTGAATAAAAGGGTGGATGAACTGGACAACAATTTTGTTCAAACGTTGTGCTTATTGATTATGATAGGCAGCTTCAAGCTGAGCACAGATATCATTTCGGATTGACTGAATCATGCAGAAATTTTGAGAAACATGAAATTAACTCTTTTTAAATTTAATTAGGGGGCTTTGCCGCCTTCTCGCTTCGCTCTCCAACCACCATGTTTGGTTTTCCAGATACACACTTTTAAGATTTTTTTTTCTTTGAATTGTTGTTATTTAATTAGTTTCACTTTTATTTCAGAACTTCTGTAAAAACAATATTTTGAATCTTTGGAGTCCCAATATGCTGAATCTTTTAAATGAGGTCAATGAGACATATGTTTAATGACTTTGTACCATAATTCAGGATAGGTTTCTCTGTTTGGAATTTCAGCACAGACAAAACAATCTACATCATCAGCAGCTAATATTTTTTTTTTGCAAAGTAACCAATAAATGCATATGAGGTAAACCCCATTTTTGACTTAAATTTCAAAGCCTTACAATATTTACATACTTCTGACATATCACCTATGTCCATATATTCGATCTCTATTCGCCTTTTAGTTATTTCTCTGAGTAATAATTTCTCTTTTTTTGCGCTAATGCGATGTTTGCTGTCTTTGTTTTAACACTGTCATTTTTTTCTGCTTTCATATTCTGTATCTTGCTCAGCATGTGTTTCGCGCCTACATTTTTTTTTTAGTCTTTTGAATTCCAGTTTTCATTATCTCTAACCTGCTCTGCATGTGTTTGGCCCCCTTGTTTTTTTTACCTCTTTATGACATTTTACTTTGTTTTCTACTGTCTTTTATTTCTGACCTTGCTTTGTCCTGCTTTTTTTTCAATGACACCTGGTCCGTGGTGATTGTTTTCCCTTTTTCGAGTAATAATTTCCGTTTGTTTGCGCTACTGTGATCTTTACTTTCTTTTTTTTATACTTTCTAATTTTCCTACTTTCATATTCTTAAGCTTTCTCCACATGTGTATCGCGCCGTTTTTTTTTTTCGAGCCTTTCGAATTCCACTGTTTTCATAATCTCTAACCTGCTCTGCATGTGTATAGCGTGAACGTGTTTATGAAGTTATACTTTGTCTTTTACTCTTTGTCTTTTAATTCTGAGCCCAACTGGACGTGCTTTTTTTCAGTTCCACTTGTTCCGGGCCGATAATTACTTTCCTTATTTTCTGAATTTGCACCTAGATTATTGTTTTTCTTTTTTGCTAATTTTTCTCTCCAATGCTTTTGAGTCTCTTTTCTCAGTGCTGCTTTCTTCTTCACTTAGTCATCGACGTTTCATTTATAAAGTATTGTCCTTATATGCTTTATATGGATCCTAGATCTGTGTGTGCTCAAATCCTTTAGATGACTGAATGTTTTGCTGCCTGTTGTCTTATTTGATATTGGTTGTAAGTAGGGTGTGTCTTGCAAGAATCTCATGTTCTACGTCATCGCGAGACTGTCCTGGGTCAATCTCTTGGCACAAAGTCTCATGTTTAAGGTTCCCGTGAGACCCTCTGTGGCCATTCTCTTTTGTCTTGCGGGTCTTTTAAGTGTCTTCCGTGATCTTAACGTGAAGATCACGTCTCGTCTCCCATCTTTCTCTCCCAGGATTTTTTTTTATAATAGAGAGCTGTATTTATTTGCATATGCTGACACATTGCATTTGTTCAATTGCGCTAAAAATGTTTTTTGTTCTGTCACACACATGCGATTGGGAGACAGCTGAAGGGCCTAAATGATAGCAATTCCACGCCAGACCAGGGAGCAGCAGGGTGCGATGACTGTCTCTCTTAATCTCTTGCAGACCATCCACAGGAAATCCTGTTGGGAACCGGATTGACTGATGACCTCACTTCCAGTCCTGATGATGTCACTTCCAGTCCAGACCCCGTTGATGATGATGTCACTTCCAGTTCCATTGCCTTGACTGGCCTTTAAAGCCGCCATCTTGTCTCAATGACTTCAGTTCTGTTTTGGACTTGCATCTGTGAACATTTCTGTTCAATTTAACCTCAATTTGCAGCCCTTGAACAATATATGGGTGGCTGCCCCAAACCTTCATGGTGTCTAAGGCTCATTCTTGTGACAGTTCGTACTCAACATCTGTGCTTCTTATTTCAGTGTCCAACAATAGTCAGCCAGCATTGTTGGAATTTACTTATCCCAATACCTATTTTTTCATTGTTGTCTTGTCCTGGTGAAAGTATGCATGCAGAAAATGTATCTTTAGCGGCTTGTTGCACTTTATGGCTTTTGATTGCATGTTGTCAACCAGTTGGATGTAGTTTATTGTTCTGTACTTGCCAAGAAAATTCTCAACCTCTGCCTTCAAAGAGATTACTCTGACCCCATTAGGAGATCTTTGAACTGCTTGTCGTTGATGATGTGTCTGACTTGTGGACCAACAAAAATTACTTTGGTTATTTATGGAAATATCTCTCTCAAAAATTTCTTAATCCTCCAAAGTTTTATTTTAGAGGAGGTAAAATATTTTGTTATGTCAATAAGTGGTTAACGTACCACACTTTTATGCCCTGGAACCAGACATTTACAGAGCAGCTAGTTGTTTTTAATGTCATGACATTTTTTTTGCATGGCAAATGAAACAATAGTTCTCAGTATATCTGAGCTGCATTCCTAGTAACAGTGTCACTACTTTTAAATCAGCACAAATGTTCCAATTCTAGTGGTACTGTACATGTATACTTATACTATGAGACACATAACAAAAATTGGCAATTACAATAAAACAGTTTGTAACAGGAAAAAGTAAAGGTGTTTTTTTGTGATCAGAAAGCTAAAATCCATAACATAGTGTTCAGGAATCAAAGTCTTTCTTTGTCCACTAGTATTAATCCAGGTTGTGCTTCTTTTGATTATAAACTTGTAACGGCCGACCCCTTTTACCCAGCCGGCAGCTACACCTCCAAGACCAGTGGCCTGGATAATTTACTGAGAAATAATCTACTATCAAGCCGTACTTCTTACCATTTGAACTTTTCCCCACAATCGACGGTGAAAAATATAAGCACACAAACAGGATGTAAAATTAAACAGATTATATGTATTAAATGAAATGAAATATAAAAATAGAAACATATAAATATCCCTCCACCCCAGCAATAACAAGACACCACCAAACATATATAAATATATACAACAAAAAACCCTCCCTTGTCCCTGTAACAAATAAACACACAACACGAATAACGACAATGAAAGACAAACTGAAAATGAATGAGTACGTGAGTCCGGTAAAAAAGAAAATGTCCTGAAAGCGGATGACTGAATTAGTGATAGAGTTGTTTGATTCTCCCCGGAAAAAAATGGAACAGCCTCACCGTGAATCCTCGTGTATGTGGTGGATGATTAAGTCCTACCCCGGGGTATCTCGTGGTGAGGTCCTTGAAATAAATCCGGCAGATGGAAAACAAACTGGATGGATAAGCGCAATATGGAAAACAGGTACAGGTTGCTCGTGGTCGTAATGTTGAAACAAAATCTCCTTCTCTCTTCTCTCCCCTTCTCCTCCTGATGGCTTATATAGTCCTGTGACGGCTGGGATTGATTGATTGAAAACAGGTGTTTTTCCAGGTTGGCGGCTGTGGTCTCCTTCCATCATCCGTCCCCGTTTTTACGGGGACAGCATAAACTGATGCACAAACAGTAAACGGGACAATGAAACGAGACGCACTCAGTACTGACATTTAAACACTATGTGGCCCCGCTACAAACTTAAATATACTTCAGTATAGTACACCACTAGTGCATTTCTCTTAAGCACTTGGTTTCAAATTTAATTTTTTATATTTTGTTTCCATGATTTTTCTCAACTATTATTTAAGGTAATTTTGTCGGTAGTTGCTGAATTTTCAATTTCTATATTATTTAGAAATTAAGTATTACAGGAAGTTAATGTAGATTTTGTTATTACATAAATAAAACAATCTCTTAATCTAAAAGTGTAAAATAAATAGTCTTGGTAATAACTTTAGCCATTTATTACTCTTTGATTCTTTGACAAAGGTTTTTTGTTATGCTGTATGCAACTTCGATTTTGGTAGTGGAATTCTTAACTCTGAAATAAAACAAGTAAAATACAGAAGCCACATGATCTTATTTTCATGGAGAGACATTCTAGTCGGACACAAAGATGACCCACCTCATGTATTGATGCCTTACAGCAGACCCAATTACCATTTCTTACTCTGCTATCCCATTTTACTCTGCACAGTCTTTCTCTGATCAAGCAGGATTTATAGATGGACTCCAGTTTCCAAAGACATCCATTCTGGTCAAATGGTGTATGTAAATTGTAATGTTCTAATTAAGGTTGTTGATATGTTTCCATGTGCCCAAAATGGATTTCCCTAGGAATGGTTCATGGTTCAAGAACTTAAAGCACAAAAGCAAATCATTCTGTTCATCCACCTTGATGTATTTGCTGATTTTCATGTTTTCGCAATAATTCATAATGATGGCTGAGAATTTATTTCAAATACTCAACTGTTCAGACTGTATTTCTCCTATTCTCTCTTTGAAGATGTACTTGGTGCCTGCCAATTTTTCATTGATTGTCTAAGTGCATGTTTCTGAACTACACTGCACTTAATGACAGGATTCATGTAGGGACCTCCCAATTCTGAATTGCTGCTTGTATGTAAAAATACAGATAGAAGATCTCTCATTCAACAACGTGAGTTTCTTTTGATTTCGTAAGAATAATCAGTACTACAATTAAGGTAGTTCTGCTCACCAATCATGTGCCAGAAAGTGGCAACATGCTGCCATCTGATTAACGCATGTAAGTAAGAATTTCACTGTACTTTGCACATGTGACAATAGTCCACCTTAATAAAATAATATGTGTATGTGTGTCTGTCTGTGTGTTCATCTGGTTGCTGTGTTACTCTCATTCCAAAAGATTGTGTATCCCAAACATTTTTAGTAATAAAATGTATTGCATTGCCCAGTAGATTGCACATTATAAACAGTAACACTGCTAAATACTAAATGGTATATAACAGAGACCCATGCATTGTTTGGTGCACTGCAAATGTTAATGCTGAGGTCTACCAATCTTACATAGAAAGCATGGCTAATGACCCTATAAACATGTAAAACAAACTCATAAACCATGCAGCTGTAATTTATATCAATATTAGTTGACACTTCAAACAAAATCAAGTTTTAGTAATACCATTAAATAAACAGGAAGTGTCATACGGGAAAAAAAATCTTTTTTTTTCTTTCCTTGTCCAAGAATTTGTCCTTAGCAGTTGTATTTCATATTTATTTCATATTTATATAAAATATTTTCTCATGACCATGTTTCAAGAACTTAAGCGCACAAGAGCAAATCATTCTGTCAATCCACCTTATGCATATCACAATATTTTCAAAGTTACAGTACTAAATCAAAATGAGGGTTGTGGCCTACCTGGAGAAAAAAACACACAAGCGTTGGGAGAATGTATAAAGTGTCACTGGTTTTGGAATTTAAAGCTATTGCTGACTCTGAGAGGCGCAAATACTAACCACTTTAGAACTGCACTTCGTACTGAATCCTCTTGCATTAATTAAATGTAAATATTAAATGTGTTTTTTCCTACATAGGGTTTATTGTTTTATGCTTATTTATTTGTCTGTCCTCTAATAACCCAACAATTCCTTAGTCCAAAAGGAGAAGCTTGACATTATTTAAAGGAAGCTTATCAGACTGGCATTGTGGCATAGTAGTTAAAGCATTGAATTTCAAATCTCGATGTTTTTGGATCAAATATCACTACTGACACTGACATGAACTAGTTACTTCCACTGCTTGTGCTCCAATTGGAAAAACAATAAAAGAAATGTAACTAATTATATCTCATATGTTGTAATATGTTACCTTGGATAAAGGCATCAACCAAATAAGTAAATAATAATAGTAATAAAAGCTTATGTCAGGGAGAGAAAGAGAGAGACAGAAAGAGAGTCCTGCTTTATGGGAACAGCAGTCAGAGTGGTAGCTGTGGCTAAGGAGGTTTGAAGAAGTTACCATGGCAACAAAGAAAAGGAGTGCAATGAGTGATCAGACCCACATAAGGACAGTGATAGGGACAAGAATGAAAGAGACAGGCTGCCATCGGAAATATCCAAAGTCGAAAGCATCATGAAGCAGTGGGCTAAGGGAAGTAAATCTGCTGTTAATCCAGCATAGGAAATAATGCAAAGACTAATGTCATGAATATTACTGCTGGGCACTGTGTTACTTTTGTGGCTTCTGCTTTTTTCTTTCTTCTCTTTCTGAGCCATTAGAGGTCACTGGAGTAGGTGACAAATCAGCAGACATTAATATTTAAAGAAGCAAATACTTGCATAAGTTTCTTAAAAACTGATGGCGCTACCATTTCCTTAGTTGTAAAAAAAAAAAAAGGAAGACAGTAGGCAGCGAGAGATTTGACACATCTGATGCAAGTATGAAGAGACTAGCCACAAGTTTTTTGTTTAAGTTTTTCCACATTAAATGCTGCAATGCAAAAAAACACCAATAAATATATTCAAGCATGGCACATTTTTACTTTGTTTTTTTATTTAAAAAGTACAGAAGGATTATTAGTTGATGCAGTAAAGACATCTGGTGAGACTGAGCGACCCAAGAAGTTGCCTTTATAAGGTACTTTTTTCCTTCTTCCTTTTTCTCCAGTAAGATTATTCAGTGGTGGAGAACATAAGAGTATGTCCAGGGTGTTTGATCTCCCATTGTTCATATATCATCCCCAAATTTGGTGTCTCTACTTATACTTAAAATAATTTAATTCATCTCATATTTAAACTTAATTGCTTAATTTCTCATTCAAGCAGACATGAAGAAATGATGCTGTTTACACTTACACACACATCCTTGGTAGCTGTTCATTGGTGTACTATGTTTAGCTACCAACCATTTCAGTCCTATTTAAAACACAAGATCTACCCCATGAGATGTCCTGGGCTAGGGAAGCTTGTATCTGTGTTAACAAATTATCAAGAAACTGGACCCTACATTTTTGCTGGGTGGATGATTGCCCTCCTCCCAATCAATTTTTCAAAGTTTGGAAATATAATATCAATATCCATACACAGTTCCCTATTGGTATCTGTGTCCTGCTAAGAAGTGAAAAATATGGAGAACGATCATGCTTCTACAGACTAAACAATCATTCCATGAAGTCAATCTAAGTAAGACTTATCATAAAACTCTCCTTTAGTAAATTATATTGCAGCCATCAGTAATCCTGTTAGTATCATTTCATATTGTTTATGGCTTGAGGTTTCTGATCTATGGTTTGCTTGTATTATGTACTGTTTCCAATGCATTCATAATTTAGCTTATATGATTTGAGAGATCATGATGGATTTTGTCCTAGTTCTGTGGATTTGTTGTGTTTATGAGGAGCATTTTTACCATTTTTACCGGAGTGGTGGCTCTGAGGCTAGGGATCTGCACTGGCAATCGGAAGGTTGCTGGTTCAAATCCCGTAAATGCCAATAGGGACTCTGCTCTGTTGGGCCCTTGAGCAAGGCCCTCAACCTGCAATTGCTGAGCGCTTTGAGTAGTGAGAAAATCTCTATATAAATGCAAAGAATTATTACCATAGATAAAGTGTGAAAGATAAAGATTTATGCTATATTCATGACACAATCAGAAAATGATTTTAAAAACTTGTAGCAACACATATTATTCATTATAAGTCAAACAACCAATCCATATCCCAGTCACAGACACTAAAACAAGCAAAAAGATCTCACACCCTCCCAATGAATCTGATTATCTTAATTATGGTGCTGCACCAAACCAGACATTTATGTAGGACATCATTTTAAAAATGGTTAAAAGTAGGACAGATCCCATGAGAGACCTGTTTTAAGGTCAGACTGATCCATGCCATTTAGTTTGTTTCCAATGAAGGCAAGAGGGGCATCTCAAAACAACCCACATTTGGTTAGATATTTACAAAGCATGTCCTAGGTGGGAGTGAACAAAATTGAGGTAAAGTTAATAAAACAAAATGGCATGGGATGAAAGTAAAATTGAAAAGGTATCTGTGCTGGTGAGTTTTGGATGCAAGGTTCTAGGTGAAGTTAAACTTTCTCTAATAAGTATTTTGTCCAGAAAGAAGCAAAGTACTGAGTTAAGGTTTTTTGGTTAACACTAGAATTCCAGAAGCCTACGGAAGAACTCGTAATCCCTGGCCACCTTAAATTCCTTTGCACCTCTCCATTACCGTCATTTGTTTTGCAAATGTGTCGATCAGCACAAGCAGCAAGCAGCCTGCCATCCCATTGACTGCCACAGCTCAACTCAGGCAAAAAGTTCTCCCAGCTCAAGCCTTGTTTATCTGGGTGTGAGGTGCCTAGAGTTGTATAGGGTAAATAATGTATCATTATTTGAAACACATGCATTTCAGGAAATGTGAGAAATGCAAGAAATGTTGAACACATACCTAAAATAGAAACTTTTTTCATGTTATAGTACAAATAACACAATTTTGACATGAAGTGTGTAATGTGTGAAGACTGAAGTCCAAATATCAAATAAATACTTTTACAAAAAGTACACGTATAACAAAATAAGTGCGCTTTAAATCAAGAATATAATCAAAGAAAAATAAATTGGGTTAGGGTACCACACTGACACTACCGCTTGGGTGGTGCAGCAGTAAGAACTACTGACTCATAATCAAGAGGTCCCGGGTTCAATTCTGGCCAGCTCCCAGAATTATTGTTTTGAGTAGTGAGCTGCTCTTATTCTAACTATTGTACAATGAAAAATTCATTTGATTTGAGCCTGTAACAGCCGATGTAAATTTATGGTACTTGTAAAGGTTAGTGTTTTTTTTTTCTTTATTCGGTTTTATTCTCTCAGTCACATTCACGCTCCTCCCGAACTGACACTGCTGTTTTCAAATAAAGATGTGCTATAACAGAGGTGAACTCAGTTGAGGATGTGGGTTCTACATTCTACAAGAGAACAGAAACCCTCCCCGCAAGAACCATCCACTCACATATAAGAACAATGCAGCTGCACCAGGCCCAAAGGTGAAAGATGCCACCAGTTGGTCGGGCATCATCATGCCAGTCAGTCTGCCCCACACGTGTCCTTCAGCGAAATAGCAAGGCTTACAGAGCTTGCCAAGGTATTGTGCAAAGTTCTGTTTGTGATTATGTTTTGTGATTGTCTTTATATGAATAACATGTATATGTTATTTATATAAAAGCCATATTGAATGTTATTTACTTATCTTCCTATAGTGTAAAGTCACAAGTAGACTGCAGAGCTTCCTGTATTTGATCGACACGGGCATGCTGACACAGTGCATGTGCAAATTACTTTAGCTGCAGGTAGAACTCCTGTCACACTCTACGCAACTGTTGTTATGGTTCTGCCTCTGTCTAGCAATGATTTCATAAGCTTTATGACATTAGTCTCAGAAAGTCTTTTCCCGTGGGACGACTGGAATCTTTTCCTAAATAAGGAGTAGCATTGCACATGTACTTTGTCAGCATGCCCTATTTTCGCTTTCCTGGCTAATCTATGCCAAGTTTTCAAGACATCATTTCATTTGCAATGCACAATTAACTTTGTTCCTCTAGCACATAGTCTGCTGCCTCATGATCTCTCATTTGTTTTGGAAAACTGTGAGAATAATGTCAGACTTTTTTAAAACATTTTCTAAATTATTATACATCTACTATTTTTCCTGAATTACTGGATCATTCTGGCTGCTATTCTACTTGGTGTTATAATAATTGTGTATGTGTATTTTATTAAGCTTTATTTTATGTATTCCTTCCCATTTTGAGCTGTCCAAATGTTCTAAATAAATAACTGACACACAGTATGATGAGTCTTCTACTAAACTGTTTTTCTTGGTTTGTCAGTTTGTCTTAATTCTTTTCACACCTATTACACTGTAACTATTGTATATATTTCTCTTTCCCTAATACTTAAGTTGATCTCCATTCTCTTGGTCTTGCAGTCCTAACAAGTCAAAAGTGACAGGTTTTAAATTCCAGTCTTCTCCACGTAGTTAATATACACTGCTTATTACAACCTTTTATGCTTTATGTATTTGAGTATATTATGTGCAATTGCCTATTGAGCCTTATTTCATACACCTTTTAACCAGATTAGATTGATCTACTGTATGTAAAATGTGTACCTCCATTAGGGAACATCAGTTATTGTTATATTCTCCAAGGAAGACAGGAAAGACAAGTTAGGCCTCCATTAAAATACGTACTTCCTTAAGGGAAAATGGGATATTGGCCTATTCCCTAAGGAAGAAAGGAGGAGATATGTTAGGCTTTCATTATGAAACTCTGCTCCTTACTGTCTTCCTTCAAACCCATTCCTCATAAGGGTCAGTTGATGGTTGCATTTGTAACAAAATTATAAGTTTAACTATTTGCTGGCACAAAGAAACTGGAAAAAATACTAATAATTATCATATCACAATATAAATTACATATAGCCAATCTGAAAAATGAGAGACAAGCAATAAATGTTAAAACAGAGAAGTCCCCAGACATTGCACCTGTAAATTTTATACAAATATGACAACAGCAACAAGGGAGTATGTATTTGAGCATTTAGTATTCCTTCCTGCCAAATAAGATTCAAAAACAAAAAAACAAAACAAAATTATATACTGTGTGCCTACATACTAGGTCAAATACATTTTTTCACTTACTTCTATCTCATAAACCACTATCTCACCTTTACTGAAGTCAATTAAACTAAAATTAAGATAAGCAGGATATAGCTGTAAAACACAAGTTTAGAGTCTGACCTCTGAATTTTACTAAAATATACCCATAACCCCTAGAGTGTAGGCCTACATAAGGAAGTCAGGTAGGTCAACAGAAAATTACTTACAGAAGGTCTCAGATAAATTCTGGTAAGTCATTCAGTAACTCGGGAAAGGCAGAATGGACATTGCCACGGTGTTTTCAGCAATGGTAAATAAGGAGTGACTTCAGAGTGTTACGCCAGGTTTATACTTCATACGTCGTGACACATGCTCCAGCCGACGCTACTGCAATGCAAGCATTGTACTGTTGATGCTTTACGAAAATCTGGAAAATTCCACCAGATGGTAGTGTGAGATATCATCACAGTGAGAACAGGTTTGCCTTTGCTGTGTTGTATGAGGGGGAGCCCAAAAATAACCGGAAATATTTTTAAAACGTGTTTAATTTAATTTTCTGTACAAACTACAATTAGTCTCCTTCAAAGTACTCTCCATTGGCAGAAATACACTTATCTAACCGTTTATTCCATTGTTCGAAACATTTTTTAAATTCGTCTGAAGTAATGTCCATTAATGCTCTGGTCGTTTCTTGATTTACCTCTTCGACGTCAGCAAAATGCCTTCCTTTCAAGACTTTTTTCATCCGAGTGAACAAAAAGAAATCACACGGAGCTAAATCCGGTGAGTAGGGTGGGTGGTTCAGGGTTGTCATACCGTTTCTAACAATAGTTTCTGCAACACTTTTTTCAAGAAGAAAACAAAATTTCACTGCCGCGTGTTGCTCATGATAATCGGCCATCGTAAAAAAACGATGCTTGCACAAAACTACTTTTACAAAAAAATTCACTGAACACAAGCACAACCTTCCAGACTGATGGCACTTGGCAGACTGACTTGTGAGGAGTGTAACTAGATCGCCCTAGCGGCCCAACCACGTACTACAAGTACCAACCTAACAACAACAAAATTCCGGTTATTTTTGGGTCCCCCCTCGTATATTGCCTGAAACACTTGTTAAATTCCAAGGACACCTTGCTGCAACATCTCTGAAAAGGATGTTTAATGATTACATCCATCAATCCAGGGATGCGCAAGCATCAGTTGTGAGACAGAAACAATCCCTGGATGGGGCATCAGCTCATCACAAGGTGAACACAAGCATGTACATACACTAGTGTCATTTTAGCGTCACCAAATCCCCAAACTTTCATGTCTTTGTAAGGAAAGCAGAGCACACTGTGGAAACACCACTAGGAAAATATGCAAACTCCAGGCAGGGAACACCAGGGACACAACTCCCTGCAAGGCAGACCGTGCCGCAACAACATGTGTAATTATTATCAGTATTCATTATTTAAATGAAGTTAACAACTTATCTGTAATATGTAACATACATATTTTAATACATTTCATCATGAAAGTTTGATATCAAATATAAATCTAAGGATTCTAAATGTGCAGAGAGCTGGGATATCATAAATGTAATGTGTTCTGTGTTGCAATTGCTGCTGTCAGGTCAGGAGTAAGTCCTAGAAGCACGTAGCGATTAACAACTGGATTGGTTTTAAGATGACGTTTACAAAGATCTACTTTAATGATAAAGTAAACTACTAGGTTAAAGTAGACATTTTGAGATTAAATCCGAAATATCCACTTTAATCACAAAATACACTTTTTCCCTGTGTTCTTAATTTTTTTCTCTGTGGCTCAAATACGCTGCCGTATTCTGATGCTATTGAAGGTACAAAAAAAAAAAAAAGTATATATAGGACAGCATGCTGAAGAGCGTCCCGAAGTGCGATCGCTGCGTCTGTGGAAAGCAGCCTATCTGTTGCTAGGGCAACTGCTGGCTCCCAGCGCTGTAGCAGCAAAAGCAAATCCGAGCTGACCATGTTCGCACTATAAGTGCCTGTCGTCAATGACTGATGCAAGGAACATTATACAGTAAATGCTGGGAACAGTATTACTTGGCCACTAACCTGGCCACAACCCTGCCTGATTATTGGAACTGTGTATAGGAGAGTGGTAGATCCCGCTACAATAAAAAAATCATACTATTCCTGTTTCAAGTTGAATAAAGCTGGTTTTTCTAAAATACTGAGACTGAGCCACTTTGTGTCTCTGCTGCTTGCGTTGTGAAGAGAGGGGCTGAACACAACCCAAGGAAACACTGTCGCTCTTCTGAAACCCCCTCTTAAACGATGATACAATGGAAAACAAATTTTTTTTTTTTTTTACGTCCTCTTTTCTCGATCAGCTTCAGGCTTGCTGCTGCTGCTGCTGCGCCACATGATCTGCATCTTGCGTGGCACTTCAAACATTTAAAAGCCTGTACAGCAGCTGTCCTACTCTTTGTCTTATATTTCCGGCGTGGTGAAATATCTTGGCACAAAGTCTCGTTTCGTGGGATGTGAGTTCTTGATACTTTTTTAGTTTATAATTTAAATACGGAATAAGAATCTGAAAATCTAACAACATCACATTAAAGTTCGATAAACTCTGAAAAGAATGATACCAAACATATATATGTAGGTTTTAAAATAAGCCGATTTAAAGTATGACAAAAAAGTCACATAAAATTGTTGCACAAAATTGTTGAACTTTTAGGCTTAGGATTTTATATATATAGAGTAGATATATATATATATTGTCAGAAAAACTACCAACAGACATCTTAAAGGTTTGGAGCAGCCACCGGTATAATATGCCCTAACAGCAAAAGATTAAAGTTTCAAGAGTTGTTCACAATACTGAGTCCAAAATAGAACTGAATATGAGGAAGTAAGATGGCGGCTTTAAAGGCTGGTGGAGGAAGTGACGTCATTGATCCTGGAACCGGAAGCGACATCTTCGGGGACCGGACGTGACATCATCATAAGCGCCAGGACCAGAAGTGATGTCTTCAGAGGCACTGGAACACAGTGGGATTTCCCGAGAATGGTCTGCAAGGAACTGAGAGAGACAGTCAGCACCTTGCCACCCCCTGGTCTGGTATAGAATTACAATTTCTCAAAGCCCTTTTAGCTGCCTCCTACTCACACGTGTATGACAATATATATATATATATATATATATATATATATATAGTGACAGAGGGCCAGGGCCCTTGCCCGGCTGGCTCTTCTGTATATGGTCCGGGGGAAGGAGGCATGGACTGATCAGTACCTCCCCCCAGATGCTAGGTGGCAACCCCCTTGGGTTGCAGTGGTGCCTCGGATTCCCACAGGGCTCCATGGAAGATGGAGTTCTATGCGACCCTGTTGGGATCCGGGGTGCCACCAGGGGGCGCTGCAGTGGTTCCTGATCCCATGTGGGCGCCACACCTGGAAGTGCAGCTGGAAATGGTTCATCAAACACCAGGATCACTTCCAGGTGGGCTATAAAAGGAGCCAGCAGCCACCACTCTGGAAGCCAGAGTCAGGAGGAGGGAGACAAAGCTTGCTGGAGAGGAGTGGTGGAGAAAGAAAGAGAAAGAGAAGAAGAAGAAAGTATTGAGATTGTGTGTGCTTAGTGTTTGGACTGTGTTGTGCCTGTGGGAACGGAGAAGGTGTTGACCACAGGCAGAAGAAAAGAAAAACAAAAGCACTTTTGTTTAATAAGTGTGCCTTCCGTGTCTGTCTGTGTCAGGTCAGGCGTTGATATAGCGCCTTTTGTCACAATATACATACAAGAAACATTTGTGAGTGGCTAATGAGTAACCTTATGACCGATGAATAAAAACTGTCCCAAATATACTTGAAGTGAGTAATTAAGGTCCTGAAAAGTGACTGTACAAGAAGGCTGAGGTATTTAATAATATTGTTTGCATATCTAAGGCAGTGCATATTTTATGTCCAGAACAGAAGGAAGCTGTGTTCTTGTAATATTCCACACTAACTTTTTCATCCTCTGCTATGCTTTGTATTAATGAAGTGAATAGGTGCCTTGCCATGATGTTATGCAACCAGTGAGTATGAACTCCACGGTGTACCTTGTGACACTAGAGGGCGATGTCGCTCCTCAAAACCCCGCAGACAAACGTTGTTTTGATATTGTACCACAGTAGACACCACACACACCACAATAGTCAATAATCCAATACAAATAATAAATCAATTCTCCTCTCCTCCCAGCAGCTCCATCACTCTACCTCCCAACTCCGGCTCTCCTCGCTGGGTTTCCCATAGTCCTTTAAATAGTCCTTGACCCGGAAGTGCTCCTGTCCTTCAGTCCATGTGATTCAATAGCACTTCCGGGTCAGATGAAGACTTATATTTTTCTTCAGCCCAGAAGTTCTTCTGTTCTTCTGTCCCCATGACTTGGGAGTACTTCTGGGCTATAGGGAAAATAAAAATCCCTGCGTCTCCCTGCAGTGTCACCCGATGGCACCCATGGCACCCAGCAGGGCTGTGAAGTCGAACTCCATCTCCAATGATGCCCTGCAGGAATTTGGGGCACCTCCATGCTGCAGGGAGGACTCCATCTAGCGGCCTGGATATGTTGGCCAGGATAAGCTGCCGGCCGTCTCTCACAACCTACATAAGTTGCTGAGCATAGATGGAGAGATCTGTGCTTTTGTCAGACATCTGATGAAGTAGAGTGTTGACGAGACTTCTTGACAATAGCTGAGATGCCCATGACAGGGAGTCAGTGATGGTAGCATCAACTAATTTAAAGTTTCCAACCCTCTCCATAACATTTGCTGAAAATATGTATGTAAGTGTGGTCTGCCTCCCACTTCATGACATCTGTGAACAACTCTTTGGCTTTTCTGACATTGAGTGAGTGATTTGTGCCCTGACACCAGTTTGCAATTAGACAAATCTCTTCTCTGCAAGCTATCTCTGTTGGTGATTAAGGTGACGTTGAAATTTAATGATGGCACTTGAGCTGTTTTGGGCTATGCGATCTAGGTGAATAATGGTTACATCATCAGGTTCAGAAAACTTACCTGTGGAATGCCTGTATTGAGGCTCAGTGATGTCCCCAATCTGAACAAATCCAGGTGCAGAGGATATCACTAAGTAATCAGCTTTGATGGTTTAATAGTTTTAAATGGTAAGCTCCTCCCTAACTCAGCCTTGTCTGTCTTAGCACAAGTAAGACGTCTCCTGGAAAACATCATCATATTGCATTTTATTTGATTAAATGAAAAATTTCATGGCAAACACTGCAATGATTTTCTTAGGTTTAACTTCTTTTCCAGTATATATATGGCCATATGGTCAGAAGGAGGAAGTCCTGTAGGTCTTCCTGGGTTGAGCAACACCCTATCGGATGTATCCCTGCTTACATAATTTATAGTTCCCTACTGAAAAGCATGCAATATTGGCTCTTAGGTAACTTCAGCTCTTATTCTACTCATATATTATATATATGGGTCAATTTTTATCTTAAGATTTATTATACCATTAAATATTAAAGGTTATTAAATTTAAAATCAACTGTAACAATAATGAGTCGGAGACATCACAAAGGTTTGGGGCAGCCACCCGTATATTATGCTTGGCTGCAATCACTCTTTTTAAGTACATGATGTAATTCGTTCAGAGTCCAAAACAGAACTGCCTGTACTGAGGCAAGATGGCAGTTTTAAAGGCCCAGAAGGGCAATGACGTCGTCGTTGCAGGAAGTGGGAGTGGCATCCTGGTGTTCGGAAGTGACGTCATCCTCGGGGCCGTCCAGAGGCGGGATTTCCCGGGACAGGTCTGCAAGGGACTGAGAGAGATAGTCAGTACACTCCGCCGCCCCCTGGCCTGGCATAGAATTACAAGTGTCTAGGCCCTTCAGCTGTTTCCCATGCGCACGTGTGTGACACAACACTGAATTGTTTTACTTTCGATTTAAATATGCGGGTGTAAAATTTTAAATGTGTAAAAACCCTGCGTGTCAAGTTATTGTGGGATGGCACAGTATAATGTACTAGTTAGCTGGAAGCCAATTTTATTACATAAATGTTGTTATATTAGGTACAGAAAAGTAAATACACGAAACAAAGATATTTGTTTGCTAAAGAAATTCTGGACTCCCCATTACTGTTATAAAAATTGGTATACACTGTTGTCCAAAGGAATGATGGTAGAACTCATCTTTTGTAAAACTTGTATCAATCAGTTAAGATAGATAGATAGATAGATTTACTTCTTAGCCAGCTTGCCAATTTGGTGGGTCTCTCTTGAAAGTTACTGGCCCAGCATACCATAGTGTAGAATAACAAAGTGGCCATCACAGTATTGTACAATATGTAAAGGATGTCACTACCCACATTGAAGGAAAAAATTAGTCTGCTCTGACATTTCTTATGTAGGTCCTCTGTATTATGAGACCAGTCCAGTCTGTCATTGATGTGGATGTCCAAGTACTTGTAGCAGTTCACATGTACAAAGTACAGTGAAATTTCTACATATATATGGTAATCAACATGCAACACACTGCCACTCCCTGGAACCATAATTAGTGACTATTACTACATATAAGAACAAAATCTCTGTCTTCCTTACTGGAAAGAATACATTTGTTGTAACAAAAACGCAGAAATGCATCTCAAACATTGAAAAGATGTTTTACTGTGTTGTTAACATTACTTCAGGAATTAACTGTGTATTTATGCTTATCCCCAGAGGAAAAGGCTACTTAATTTACAGTTTACTATTTACTTCCCTACCTCTCCTGTATAAATTAAGCATTTTCCTTGGCTGTTTTTTAATTCCCAGCAGTACTAGTTTCTACACCATTTATGTCTGTAGGGTGGATTTATGAAAAAGCTCACTAAATTGAAGGCAAATAGTATTTCACTTGCTTTCAAAAATATCTGGTACTTTACCAATGCAATAGTAAAGTCTATAAAATCTATGCCTCAATTTTCATTTGCGTTTTGGAAAATTTATTGAAAACTGTATATCATTTTTGTCATACCTGGCTAATTCTATAAATTTTTCTCATTGTTTCCGTGAATTTTTTTTTAGTTAACAGATTAAACTTTTTCTAAAATGAACATTTTCTGTAATAAAATTTTAGCTTACTCATAAGATATTAATTCATCACACTTTTTGTCAAGTCTGTTGATAATATACTTAATGGTGCTCTTGATATATAGTAACAGCAATGGTGCATTCATGCATAGAATACCACCATTATGTACAGAATAACAAAAGCTATAGCCTCACACAGTTGGCACAGAAGCACAACAGATGGCACTGGACAGTGTCTATACAAAGTATTCAAATCCTTGGAAGTTTTCACATTTTATTATTACACAACATTGAATCACAGTGATTTTTAATTTGGCTTTGTGGCAGTGATCAACAGAAAAAAGACTTATTTAATATCAAAGTGAAAACACATCTCTGCAAAGTGATCTACCTTAATTAAAAATATAAAGGAGAAAATAATGAATTGCATTAGTATTTAGAACAGGCACCTTTGGCACCAATTATAGTCTTGAGTCAGTATGGACAAATCTCTTATCAGGTGAACACTGCATTTTTTTCCCCATTCTTATTTGCAAAACTACTCAAGCTCTTTCAGATGGCACAGCAACTTTTTTTTTACAGCAAGCCACAATTTCTTACTTGGACTTAAATCTAAACTCTACTCCAGGACAGTAACATTGTTGTTTTTAACCAATTCCTGTGTAGCTTTGGTTTTATGCTTGGAGACGTTGCCTTGCTTGAAAATAGATCTCCCAAGGCACAGGTTTTTTGCAGACTGCATCAAGTATTCCTTCAGGATTTCGCTGTGCTTTGCTGCATTTATTTTACCCTCTATCCTTATAAGACTTCTGATGCTGCCACCACTTTGTTTCAAGATAGTGTGCTGTGTCTGGCTTATACCAAAATGTGGTGTTTAATCTGATGGCCTAAAAAGCTCAATTTTGGTCTCATGAGACCATAAAACCTTCTTGTAGCTGACTTCAGTGTCTCCCCTGTGCTTTCAGTCAAAGTCTAGCCAAGATGTAATGTTTGTTTTTTTCAACAACAGCTTTTTCTTTGCCAGTCTCCCATAAAGAGGCAAACCGGACAAGAAGTGTTGTTTGCACAGTCTCTCCAATCTCAGATAATCATGATCACCAGACATCTTTAGACCAGGGTTACCCATAAATGGGAAACAAGTAGGTGCAGGATTGTCAGCAATAGTATGCATCCGACACCAAACATGAACAACACTGAAACTTGACAAGTCGAAATCTACCAAACTGGTGGCAATTTCATGATTTTTGTCAACATCTGTTGACCATGTCAAATTGTCATCATTATTGCTTGAATCAAGCAATGATTCCATTTCAGTTTGTTCTAAAGGCTGGCTTTGCAACAATTTGTTTACATGACATCGTGTTATTGGTTGAAGACTCTGCCCAACTCATGAATATTGACAATTTACGATAGACTTACCATAAAGTGTCAAAACACCTAGAAATATTCATTATTTTATGTAGCATGAGGTTATTTCCTCTACTAGATGGAACCAAAATACTGTCCCGAGAGTTATTTATTTGGAGTACAGTAATCCCTCACCTATCGCGGGGGTTACGTTCCAGAGCCCCCTGCGATAGGTGAAAATCCGTGAAGTAGCGACCTATTTTTATTTTATTATTTATACATATTTTAAGGCTTTATAAACCCTTCCCATACTCTTATAAACCGTTCTCACTCTCTTGTTAACCTTTCCCACGCTCTTATAAACACTTCCTATGCTCTTAAACACTTTCTACATTCTTAAACACCTCAGACCAACACTGCACGCAGCGATCAGACGTCAATGTGTCTGCACTCGCTTTGTGAAGGGGGGCAGCTGAACTCACGCTGAGCAGAAATGGACTTTGTGCTGCTTCTGCCAAAATGCCTGCTTGTCGCTCTGCGAGTTCGGAAGGAGGAGTGTGTGTGTGTGTGTGTGTGTGTGTGTGTGTGTGTGTGAGAGCTGAACGCACCTTCGCTCAAACCCCCCCTCCCCGGAAGCGCAGTACGCTCCTGCCACTTCGCATTGTCAAGGGGGTGGGGAGCTGAATGAACGCTAAGGAGAAGTGGACTTTGTGCTGGCTTTGTGCTGCTTGTCGCTCTGTGTGTCAATAATTTAAAAGCCTGTACATCACCAATTTTCCTGTCTCACTGTCTTGTCTTGCGTGAAGTTAAAATGTTTTATAATAGTGAGATGTTACTCATATCCTTAGCCCGACATCCACATATCATATGTGTTAACAAAGTGTGTTTTATAAGTTTACATGTGTTTAAAGCATGTGGGATGGGTATTTTAAGGCTTAAACTATAAAAATGTTTATTTATATGGTCTTTCTATATCGCGGATTTTCTCCTGTTGCTGATGGGTCTGGAACATAACTTCCGCGATAGGCGGGCAATCACTTGTATTTAAAAACCCGCGAAGTCGTGAATCCGCGAAAAGTGAACCGCGAAGTAGCGAGGGATTACTGTAACTGTTTTTTCATAGAATTCCAAGCCCAAATGACTCTGAGGGTTATCACCAAGGAGGTTAATGATTGATTTTATCTTGACTCCAAGAGATATTCAGTGACTTGGATATTTTCTTGTTTCCATCTCCTGACTTGTGTTTTTCAGTCACCTTTTCATGGATTTCCTTAGAGTGTTCATTGTGCAAGTTAGGCCACCATACTGAGTCACCACAAGTTGGATGTTACAGATAATGTGCATTTAGATTGAAACCCGAGATAGGTGATCTTTATTTAACATAATTATATCACTTCAAAAAACAATTTGCTGCACCAGTGGTAATTTAGGTATGTAATATTAAGGGGGATGAATGCTTATGTGATCAGTCATTATGTTTTATATTTGTAATGAAGTCAGACCAATCTGCAGAGATCTACTTTCTCTTTGAAATTAAATAGTCTTTTCGTGTTGATCAGTGTCAAAAATGCCAAATTAAATCCATTATGATTGAATGTTGTATAACAATAAACTATGAAAACAACCAAGGAGGTGACTACTTTTTATATTTGCCCTGACTCACCCCCCAACTCCAGGTTCAGTGAGTCGATGGACTGAAAGTGGCTTAAAACCCCATTAGTCACTTTGAATTACTTCCAGGGTCAGAAGCAACCTTTCTTTTCCAACAGATATATAAAGCTTAGACCTCCACTGTCTCTGGGTATCACTATACTTCTAAGCCTTCAATTTTTTTATAAGGCCATAGGTCCAGGGTTCTTGCTTCCTGACTGTTAAAGGGGCAGCAAAGTCCTAAATGTTTCCATCTGGTTTCTTACACACCGTAGTAGCATGGAGGTTGTTCCAACCCTGGCCTCATTCTCTCATTATAAGGTGGATCAGCCATCCTTAACATCTGCAGGGTTGATTAACCCTTAGTGTCCCATGTGAACATATTTCATTTGCTCCTGAGTCCCACTTTTCTCTCTATTCATCCTGGGCTCCCCTGTCTCTAACCCCTTTGGGATAAGAGGGGTTATCATCCTTCCTTCTACAATGGCATAACAACATGTGCAGTCACTGCCTGTGCATGCTTCCTTCTTTTTTTCTATGGTCTTATTTGGCGATGTATTACCCTACAGTAGTCTATCCTGCCTGCCATTCATCTCTTCACAGGGATAAAAATCAGTATTAGACATACAGAAACGAAAGACCTGTGTGTATGTGTATGGAGCAGTTTGCTCAACTACAGCCACCAGATGGTGCATGCGTGCACTTTAAAATTTTTTCGGCAATTCCATGCTACTCAGTTCTCACTACGAAAGATGTGTGTGTGTGTGTGTGTGTGTGTGTGTGTGTGCGTGTGTGTGTGTGTGTGTATGGAGCAGTCCACTTTGTTCATGCTCATCCACAGCTATGGGAGATAGTTCGAATTCTATGGAAGATGTAAAAGCTTAAACAAGTGTGACTTGCACTTGGTGAGATGATGCGTGCATGCACTTTTAAATTTTTTCAGCACTTGAATGCACGTCACTTCTCATTCAACCCAAGCAGACAAACTCAGCTTTGAGGTACATGCATTTTGTACATTCACTAACAAGCTACCAAACATTTGCCTGAGACAGGTCCCAGCCTGTCCTGTTCAGTTTGTGCCATAGCTGCACTCGACTACATGTCCTGTCTCAGTCCACTTAGCTGACGCCTCTGCAAGTTCACCAAGATAGTAAAACTGCCAAGAGGTCTTCGGGTTGTTTTTTGCCCTGAAGACCACACGTAGCTACTTATTATATAAATATCTCTGTGTGTGTGTTTATGGAAATACTTGACATTTGTAACATTTAGATTTATCTCAATATATTAGGCTGCATTTTGTAAAAGCATCTTCAAAATATGCTACAATAACAGTTAATCTAACACGAGTCAACACATATCTGCAGCCTTCCATTTGATACTTTGATTACAAAGACATACTATTTTAAGTATAATTTTTGATTATACTTCATCAGTCATCTTTCTTTACCTTAAACTAAAACAGGACATATTCCAGCACAGTATATAGAAACTATTAAAAAGTAAACATTTTCATGCCATATATGAAATTACACTAAAAATCCACTAGGGCATGTTTTGGGACCAGGAGATAAGTATGCACCAAAATACTAGTGGGGATCAAAACTGGGAAGTCAATTAATCTTTTGTCATGAGCAAAATGTTATGTTGAAATCAAAATCAATATCAAAAAGCAAAAGTCATTTTACCAAAATCACAAACAGATTGATTAATAAACCACAAGTCTTTTAAAAAGGAAAAACAATCCCGGATCCTGTGAAATACACTGCACCTACATTTAAAGGATTAAACTTGCTACATTACGATATGTGACTTCCAGGAACTCCACCTCCAACAATGGAGCATTGCATCTTAGTAACAAGACATTGTGCTAAATACAAAATATAACCTAAATAAAAATTGACATTGGTCCAGATATAGCTAATTCCATTCCAGGAAACCTGGATTCAGCCAAATCTATGTTTCTATAACAGATTAAACCAGAATTACGTGTTCTGTGAGTCCAAAGATGTGGATATAACTCACTACTCCTGCTTTTTGGAATGGGCCCAGAATTTGCCTGTTCCAGGAAAAAAGGTATGAAGAAATCCATCTCAGTTACTGGGGAAACCAATGCTAATGAGCAAAAAAAAAAACAAGTTTGATATGAAGGATTGTTGCTTTGCAGCATCAGTAGTTAAGGAGCAGAGCATCAAATCATAAAACCAAAGCCCTAAAGGTTGAGTGACAATTGCTGATCTTACCTGTACTATTTATGAAGCAGAAAAAGCAGATAAAATGTTGAAAATGTTGGAATGAATGAACAATCAACACAGAAGTCAAAACACCTTCGCCAAATTAACATAATCAGACCACAATCAGACATTTTGGCAAGCTGAGAGGCATCTTCATGAATGTTACAGTTTTACATCTGAGGCTTTAATATATCTGAGCAGCCTTCTAAGATATGACATGTTCAGTGTCTTTGAGGGGCTTTGAGCTGAAAACGATGCAAAAAATGGACATTTTCCATTTTTTTTGTAAAGAGCTGTTTTCTTCATAGCATTTGAAATGTGAAAGTGTGCCGAACTTTTACAGTTTGCTCACACACACACACACACACACACACACACACATACAAACCAATAACCACTATCTAAGATGAACCCTATTGAGTTTCAGATAGGACAATCAAATTTAAACAACTGCAGCACTTCTTAGCAATAATAACTGATAAAAGACATACTAGTGGGACAAGACGCCACCTTCAGACCTTCTCTGGAGTCCTTCGCCTTTTAAAAAAACATCTCTGAAGACTATCCTCTTCAGCAGATGCCTATACCTATATTAATGCAGTTTCAATTTTTGTAATGGAATAAGGCAACAATATTACTTCTGCATTGTATTGTACTGTAGATCATTTGGTTGATGGCTTTTACGAAGTCTGTATATCAAATGCTCAGTACAAATATTAATGTCTCCTGTTATCCATTACTAAAATAATATGAGATGTTATAAACATAATTACTGTACAAATGTTGCGGCCAACTATCCTGTGTCAATCATGCACAACTAGGCACTGCCTTCCGGGATGTGAGGAGGTAAACAGTACAACCTCGGAATGAGAGAGGGCACTGACTCTAACAGTAACTTCTCCTTTCCCTGCAGTATCAAACAGCCCCCCAAGGGAGACACCTAGCCACGGCCACAAAGCCCTGAGAAGGCTCCACTCCTTCTGGTCCCAATGATATAAAAAGGATCCACTCTTGAATGGTGGCAGTCACATTCTGATCTGACAACCAATGAGAACAGAGCTCTGACATTTCTTTGCTTTCACAGCAAAAAGCCAATTGTTTGTAATTTGGGCCTTAACATGCATCTTTTTTGTTCCAGCTAAACAGGATGACCTGGTTTGTACTCCAAATGTTTCTATTTCTTCTTGTCTACTTCCAGGCTGTGGTATACAGAGGTGTCACTTTGAACAAGGTAAGTTATCATTCAAGAGTGGGCACTGTGACACTTTTGTTGCAGGTTTGTATATGAAATTAATTAACCTTTGCTTTCTTTTGGGAAGTTATTATAGGACAATACATGTCTAAGTGCAGGTATCTCTCACAGTAAGGACTAGAACTCTATGTATGCTGGACACTTAAAATCATGGGGTTTTTTGCTATCATTAATATTGCAAAAACGAAATAAAATGCTTACTAGAGAGCAAATAGCATTTCAAGTAAAGTAATATTGCCAGGGATACATTTTGCACAATTTAACAATTCACCACACAAAATGTACAAGGATTTCACTGATTAACTTTTTTTACACATTTATTCTTACAGTGATATTACTTCATGCCACCTCAATTTCCTTGGTAGCTGCTGTTGTTTTGGAGATGCAAAGCCACCACCACCTCTTGTTCTGATGGTAAGAAGGTTGTTCCCTCTGTTTCTCAGATATGTTGCCCATCGTTGATCAGCTATTCAATGCCCTATGTGTAAGGACTTGTACATTTTTCAATGAGTGCGTGTTCCAAATAAACATATCCAGGATTGCGTGAGCCAACTGAAATCCAGAGTTCCGGCACCAGCTAATCCACAGGAGAGAAATCCTGCTATACCAATATAGATTTCATTATGAGATCAAGGAATATCTAATCTCACTCTCTGGAACAGACCCCAAATATCCCGTTAAACAATGAATGAAGTTCTCTGGAGTAAATAACCTTCAGAAATTGTTCTTTATTGAACAGCAAACAGAACAAAAAACTGAAAAAGTATATCTGACTCGTAACAAACATCTGTCAGTGATTAATAGGTAATTAAGTAAATGAGTCTTAATGGTTTTTAAATAGTAATATCACTAAGAAAATATTATTTTAAATAAGTGATACCCTCTGATTTTAAGAAAATCTATTTTTAATATACAAAACTATAATAGATACAGTTTTCAAGTAATGTATATAAACCATCATGAGCTGCCAAGTTATCACCAAAAATTAAAGGCAATTTTAAAAAGAAAATGCTAAATGGTTTGTTCCTAAGAAGAGCATGAATTTAATTATGAGATAAGAGAAAATATGTCAATTAAATAATTTCTGAAATTTGAAATTAAAGTTATTTCAAATAAGGAATGTATAATTTAGTTTAACCAGAGGTTAGCTATTCATTATATTGTTGTTATGTCTGCTGCTGCTAATTTCTCTTGAAATAATTCTGCTATTATAATTTAATACCTAAAAGTCACTTTGAAAACAGTGCCATTTCTCTTATAATTGTATTGTATGCCTTATTGAGGTGTGCCCATTTGATTGTGCCACTGAAGTAGAAAATATACCACCATGCATAAAGCACTCCAAACAAAGCAACTTGACTGGGTATACAGTAATCCCTCCTCCATCGCGGGGGTTGCGTTCCAGAGCCACCCGCAAAATAAGAAAATCCGTGAAGTAGAAACCATATGTTTATATGGTTATTTTTATTTTGTCATGCTTGGGTCACAGATTTGCGCAGAAACACAGGAGGTTGTAGAGAGACAGGAACGTTATTCAAACACTGCAAACAAACATTTGTCTCTTTTTCAAAAGTTTAAACTGTGCTCCATGACAAGACAGAGATGACAGTTCCGTCTCACAATTAAAAGAATGCAAACATATCTTCCTCTTCAAAGGAGTGCGTGTCAGGAGCAGTGACTGTCACAGAGATAGAGAGAAAAGCAAACAAATCAATAGGGCTGTTTGGCTTAAGTATGCGAAGCACCGCGGCACAAAGCTGTTGAAGGCGGCAGCTCACACCCTCAGTAGCAGACAAAGAGAGAGAGAGAGAGAGAGATAGAGAGAGACAGAGTTTGTTTTTCAAGCACAAATCAATACGTGCCCTTCGAGCTTTTAAGTATGCGAAGCACCGTGCAGCATGTCATTTCAGGAAGCAGCTGCACAAAAGATAGCAACGTGAAGATAATCTTTCAGCATTTTTAGACGAGCGTCCGTATCGTCTAGGTGTGCGAACAGCCCCCCTGCTCAATCCCCCTACGTCAGGATCAGAGAAAGTCAGCGCAAGAGAAAGAGAAAAGTAAGCTGGGTAGCTTCTCAGCCATCTGCCAATAGCGTCCCTTGTATGAAATCAACTGGGCAAACCAACTGAGGAAGTATGTACCAGAAATTAAAAGACCCATTGTCCGCAGAAACCTGCGAAGCAGCGAAAAATCCGCGATATATATTTAAATATGCTTACATATAAAATCCGCGATGGAGTGAAGCCGCGAAAGGCGAAGCGCGATATAGCGAGGGATTACTGTAAAGCAAAATAGATTCCAAATAATTCCTTTTTGGGCAAGAGCAGGTATCATGCCCAAAAAAATTTCCAATACAATCAAAAAGGAATTTGCAGTCCATCTTGCCTGAAGAAGGGGCCTGAGCTGCCACAAAAGCTGGCATGCTGTAATCTTTTTAGTTAGCCAATAAAAGGTGTCATTTTTGCTTAACATTTTCATATAATTAAAAGAAACCCCAAAGGATTCATAATTGGAATTTTAATGTTATGGGAATGGGAGAAGCCATAATGAAGACAGCAATCAGATGCAACAGTGGAATTAATTACATGTTTGTATGTAATGTATATAATACAACATTCAGTTGAGTACAGATGGTAAAGAAAAGTATTACTGTTTATGAAATTAGAAATCAAACATTAGACCATCGGAAACATGAATGAAAGAAAATTCAGTCAAACTGATGGGGTGCCAGCCCATCACAAGATCCGCTCATGGACATACTCACTTTTATACAGGGAAAATTTGGAATAAATGCATTTTGGGGGTTTTCTTTGAATATCAGATTATCCAATGTACCATCACATTGGAAGGTTTTGGAAATATTTCTCTTTGCTATTGCTATCCATTCTGATCTTGTACATGATGTGAGTAAATATGTTTCTATTTGTTTATAAATTTTGCCATTAACAAAATATACTTGATTGTTTTAATGATATGCAATATATAAAATACTGTATATTAATGTGAATGAAACCCCATCAATAGCTTAAACTGTATGTGGCCAGGCCAGAAGAAGCAAACAACAATGCACTTAGTATCCGGCCATTTAAATGCATTTGCTTGTTTTAAGTTAATTTGTTGCCTTTATTTATGTCTTCTTCCTCATCCTTACTTATTTTTGGCAATGTTTCTTGATGATCATGTAGAGTGAATGTCAGGGTATAAGTGATTAAATGCTTTTTATTTTTACTTGCTCGTTTTTATCTCTTGGATGGCTTTATCACTCACACCATTTCAGAGTGTAGTTGCTACAGTGCCATTTGTTTCCAAGACTATGTGCCAAGCTGTGTGGTGTGGGTCCTTACATCACAGCAGCAGGATTATTTAAGAGCAAGACACACTGAAATAAAGAAAAGTCTTATCAGTGAGAGTAGGGTAGTTTCTTGATCAGTCTGATTAAGCTTGGCTGTCTGATGTTTTGCTGGTTCTTTCACCTCAAATACTTGTCAGTCCCTTTGGTCTGGTTGCTGTTCTGCCTTTAATGTAATGAGTCCTGTCTTTCTGTCTTTTCCATGGTTAACTATACAAGTGCAAGAATGTTCAGAGGATAGAATGTTTCTATACCATGGGCACTATTTGCTAGGCAGACTACATTCATCACATACAGTATTTTTTTAAAAAAATATTATTTTGTTGTTGTGTTGGCAAAAATCTACATGATAATAAGCAAAAGACTAGGAGTTGGAAAAAGCAGACAACTAATAAATGTGGAGTTTGGAAAGAAAGGGGGTGATTTAGCACTTACATTTATAATCTCTACAGCACCAGATTTTCAGATCATTTACGATAGCTTCTCTGTTCACACTAAAATGACTGATAAAGCATATCATTTAGATGTTCGCCTGTACTGGGCATGCACACATTGGCAGAAAAACCTTGAAGGGAAAGTAACACCACTGGCCATGGGATTTATGGCAAAATTGTAGTGACTGTTAAATCAGTCATTTGCACATGTATAGAGCATTCAAATTATACAAAATGCAATTTTGATCCATTCAGGTAAGTGACACAACAAGTGCCGTGGAAAGCAATCCTTCTATACATGTTATGTTCAAATACATTTTTTTCCATGAAGGGTGACCAATCAGGGAATGAGACATTGTAATGAGCAGGAGAGAATCAGGGAAGTAATACATAATAAACATGAGCAAATCAAAATGTGATTAGAGTCTGCATTTTTGAAAAACTGAATTTTCTCCAATCTACACTACAGCACTGAGGGTGTGTTTTTGGAAGTATACATCCCTGGAGACCGTTTCTAAATGACTCTGTTTTCAGGGGTTCAAAGCACAGAGGTAGTGTGGATGAAAAGCAAAAATGGAGTGTAATGTCTGCATTTTTAAACAAAAACATAATAGTGTGGTTGGGGCCTTATAATACAACCATGCTGGTTAACTGTTGGAGCAGAGACTGAAATAAAATGATTCATTTGAATACATACAGTAGATAAGACCACATTCCATACATGAGTTTGTTCTTACCTTGTGTTTAGGAATGGATCTGCAGAATTAGGTAACTAAATATAGATTGGGCTTTTTTGACCTGTACAATTTATACTTCTAGATTAGAAAAACTTATTTTTTAAATTGCTGTTTATATTTGCTTTTTCAGACTCAAAAAGAACATTTAATTTTATATAATTGTAACATTTTCACTTTCAGACAGAATGGTGACATATTGATCCTGGAAACCTGAAGTTTTTTTCACTGTTTTGTGAACTGATGATTCTAAACTGGATTAAGATGAATAAGTGTGGCCTTATACGTACTACATGAGCATGCACTGACAATGATGACACAGGAAGGAGCACTGCCAGGGAGAGCACAGCGTGATTAGGTCAAATGTACATGTTAAGTAGTTACCATAAGGGCACAGATTTAGGAAAAATAAGTTTGTAGTGTTTAATGAAAACCACAAAGTGGCAGAAGAGGTTACTAATATGGAACAGGCCTGGGAGGAACCCAGCAGAGGGGGCTCTGAGAAGATGGTCACAGGAGTTATAAGGGTACATCCCTGACATCAGAAGTATTTAAAGGAATTATCCCAGTCTGTGATGGACTGGCACTCTATTCAGGGTTGGTACCAACCTGGTTCCTTATGCTGCTAGGAGACACCTGAATCTGTAACTTTCAATTTAAAAAACAGGTTTGAAAATGGGTTGATGCTTAGATGGTTTTGGCAAACATAAGCAAATATTGTGACCATTTCAAATGTTAAAAATTAAAACTGACCTTTAAATAACAGTCTTTGGCATGGTATTTTTTGATGTAACTGAACATGTTTAAACTTATTTTGCTTTTGTGAAGAACACAAAAATCTAATTATTTCATACAGTAAACAAATACACATTTCATGGCATAAATAATATATACTTAAAGTTAGTAACGTACCTTGAATTAAACTTTGTATTAGAAGGTGCTTTATAAATGGATGCTATCTTTCTTAAATTATAGTTCTAGTTTGTCATCTGTTTAATTTAAGGTCCATATTGTAATTTAATTTAGTGATGCCCTTTTTATAATAACCTAATACTTTAGTTGTTTAAAATGAAAGTACTGGTAATAAAATTAATGGAGAAAGTTATACCTTTGTTAAGATAAATAATAAGGAAACAGTTGAAATAGCAGCATTTGAATATGACATCATCTAAAAACAGTTACGGAACAGAAATAACCTGATGAAGGCTATGCAGCAAAAACATTGTGTCTCTAACTTTCTCAGCTTTTTTCAGTGTGGGAATAAAATTATCCTTTTTACCGAAACATTCTACAATTAAATCACACTAAGTACAGTATATCATTGTTGAATACTATGCAACACATTTTCAATGCTAACATTACATTTGGAAAAGTTTTATTACAGTGTATAATAAAAGATTATTATTACGGTATATAAAGTGCTGCTATACATTTATCTAAAAGTAACCTTGGCATTAAATAACAATTCAACGCTTAAGTAATTTAAGAAGTACTGTAACAGGTTTTTGTAAAAATAAATAAATAAATAAAGAAATCTATTTAATAGTACATGATGAAACACTTGGAAACCCATCAATACATTTTGCTAATAAATAAATAAATAAAACACCAACATATTGCTTTAGTCATACATCTATTTTCTGAAAACTGCTCATTCCAATATATATTAATGGCACACTCGTGCACTCACCTGCAATCACTCACACAGGGCCAACTTAAACCTAAAACTTAATCAAATCTGCATGTCCATGCATGGTGATATTGTCAGTTCCTTTTGAGAAATCTTATTTTTTGAAATTCAGTTTCAATTCATTTTTGACCACAAAAACTTGTTTCATTTAAACCTTTTCACATTATATCTTGACACTGCTGTTTTTCTGCTATGGCAAGACAGTAAGTAGCTTGGCTCATTTCTTGCACAGTCTTCACTCACACAATAGCCAGTTTACTTCACCTAAATGTTTTTGGTGATATGAAAGAACATTCAAGTTCCCCATGGACAACAACCATGCTGTAATTCGAACCCAGGACATTCAGTCAGTAAAGCAGCACAACTTAACACCTTAACACAAAACTAAACAAATGAAGGAGTAGTTGGGAGAATAATATTGAATATTAATTATTTCTTTCACCATTCCTTTGTCCCCTCAAATTCTTCTCCTTCTAAGCCTTTCTTCTCTTTCCTCACTTTCCCTTTCCTTCTCTTAGAACAGACTTTTAATGACTGCAGCGATTGCAGCTCAATTGCTTTTAGCCTCTTGCTGAAAATATCCTGCCCTTGTCTCTTCTGCAATCTGGAAGTCTTCATTTTACAGTCTTACCCTTCTTGAAATCTCTGCATTCTGGATCACCAACTCTTTCAGCTATGCTACTCACAATTGGTTTCATGGTGTTTAGCTAGTAAAGAGAGGCTTGGGTGTTGCTCTATGACACAATTTCTCCTGTCCACCAAACTTCTTTTATTTTTTTCCTTACTTTGCCTTGCACTCCTGCGTGTGGTGTTCTTTGGGTTCCACTTTACCCATCATCATTTTCTTTTTCTCTTTTTGTGTTTCTGTTTAATTAACTATCTCATATGGAGTAGGGTGGGGAGTATGAGTCCCAGTTGAGGGTGTTTGTTGTTGTTCTTACATAGCCCATAAATCAAAAATCGTTTTACAGTATTCCTTTTTCATTCTATCAATAAAAATTTGATCACAAAAATAATATGAGATATGAGAGGTGAGCCGAGTGAGTTGTATTTTTCCTCTCTTTCTTACTCTCTCTGGTATCTCTGTGGATAGAAGATCTCTACTTCTTTGACACTATAGAGAGGCCGTTAGTACACCGGCATATATCTGAATTGCCTTTGTAGTTTTAATACTTAGAATCCTTTGCACAGCCTTTTATCAAGATGCCAAATAACTATATTGCAACTATAATCAACTCTGTGCAGCAAGAGGTTACATTCTGCATATAGGACAACACCTGAAAAACCATGAGGCTGTTAGTTGTATATTTAATGACTGCTGTTACATAACATATATTTATGACAATTTTAAAAGCCAAAAATATAGGAATCATAACTGTTGGACATTAAATGATTTTAGACCTGGAATCATTGACAGAAACACATTGTTTGTTGACAAATGTTTTGATGCACAGACTGTGGTTGTTGATGATGAAACATATAGTGAATCATTAAAGTAGGAATTGAGAACAAAAATTGCTTCAGAACTTTTAAAGTTAGAGAATATCTTTCTTGTATCCAATTGTGCTGTTAATGAGCTTCTTGTGGAGCTTTGCTTTATAACTGGCAGTGTGTCTATACCAGCAAAATCGTGTGTTTGTTATTTATAAAGCAACACAACTGCCATAGCTGCTGGATTGTGCAAATCAAGTATTGTTGGGGTGGCAGTAGGAGATGGTGGCTTGCTTTCAACTTCTTGGAAATGCAAGCAATATTATGAAAGACATTTTAGTGTAGCTGAGCCAAAACCAATCCATACAATGCAGTATATCTCTAAAGTGAAATCATTGTAGGAAACACTAACCACCCAGTCTATACTTGAAAAGGTTCTTAGTTTACATGAAGGCCAGCCACAAACTTGTGCTGGAAATGCTCAATACGAATCATTCTTTGATGGAACATGGTTTAAAAAAATCTTTTTTGCATGATGACACAGTTATTTCACTAGCACTGTATGTTGTTGGTTTTAAAATTTGTATTTCATGTGGGACTTCAAAGAAAAAAAACCCACAAAAAAACAGGAGTATATTGGGTTTTAGGCAGTCTTACCTCAGGCTGTCATTCTTCTTTATCATCGACTATCTGGCAGCACTAATCAAAAGTGAAGATGTAAAACATTATGTTTATGAGAAAGTTTTGAATCCTTTGGTAAATGACCTTCTCAAAGATAGGGAAGACTATTAGAGGCACACTGCAGCTTATTGTTGCTGAATCAACCATAAATGTTCTGAACAATAAAATAATCTTAAATGAGACAACTGAATGAAAGGAAGCCATTTGGTCTGAATACAGCCATCTTGAGCTTAATGTAACATTTTATATAAAAAACTCCATAATACAATTCTGGTTCAAAACATACAGTAGATGAACGACTATTGTCTTGACTGTTATGGACACATTTGTCGGTTTAATTTTATTTAAAATTGCATATTTTATGTAGAGCTTATTTTTAACCTCTGTTAGACTTAATTGTTTTAATACAACACTTTATTTAGTTGAAAATTTAATTTTTTCAAGTATTAATACCATTTACATGTCTGTGTAATCTTGCTTAGTGAGTTTGAAGACTAAGCAACCAACACAAGTTAGTCAGATAATCACACTGAATATTTGTGTATGTTAATGTAATATATCAACAGCATTCTGCCAGCTAAAGTAGATTTTTTACTTTACATTATTAAAGTAAAGTAGTTTGCAAACAGGACAATACGTGGCATTACATATTTCCTGAAATTAGTATGAGATTATTTAACTATGCTTTCCCTGTAATTTTATTCTTATTAAGTCACAAGTATCTGAAATAAATGCTTTGCTCTTTCCTTGTGCTTTCAGATACTGTTACTATGGTTGGAAAGAGAAGTATATGTCTTCGAGTCATATTTGATACAGATAATACCAAAAAAAAAATGATCCCATCAACTTCTCATCAGTGATGTACAACATGCTTTTGGCTTGAAAGAAGATATTGGATTATAGTACATGCACAAGGAATTTTGTGAATGTATTAATTCAACTTCAGCCTCTGAGCTTAAACACCTGAGCACCATTAAAGTGCAGCTGAGCTTTATCAATCACTATTGCCAGTACTCAATAGCTTCAGCTCTATAAAGTCAGGTGATACAGACGATATATTTATCTCTTCCCCTGAGCCACTTTCAACCAGAATACAACTGTAGCTAAAAGTTTCCCAAATATCACAATTTTCACATGAAACCAAGCTTAACTTGACAAACAAAATAATACTGAGAGTCAGTATGGTAAGTGGAGTCTGAGGGGTGTTTTAATTTATTAATGTTTTTTAGTGCAACCCATTTTAATTTATCCTGACATAAAGTGTGCACATAAAAGTATATGCTAGTGTAATTGACAATTACCATTTGAGGCTGCAGGAAAGAGGAGTTGTCTTTTGAGGGGAAAACTGAGAGAGCGATCACTGGTTGGAGAGGTATGGGAGTGAGAGGAAGGAAAGGACAACATTCATTAGGCTGACCACGTAATAAATGCAGGACTGAGGGCTGCATATATTTTCCAGGTGGTGGCATAGATCTATGCTGCTGACCAACATAGCAGGAGGCATGGTTAGAGGCTACCAGAGCTTGCTGGAAGAGGAAAGTTCAGATGCAGCAGTATCCTGTACATGGGTAAAGTGTCCTGGGAGCTGTAGCAACCAGCAGTAGTGGCGTTTAGGGACAGTGTGATGGACCGGGATGCAGCAGGCTGCGTAATGGAGACTCCCATTGTCCTTACAAGGACTGAATGAGAGTCAGAATGAGTTGGAGGGTGATGGTTCAGGATGCAGCCTTAAGAGATCCTGGGAGCTGTAGCCACTGGTAACAGTGGCAGTTTGGGTCAGTATGGTGAACTAGGATACAGTAGGCTGCCTCACAGAGAACTGCCAGAGTCCTGATGAGGACAGAGAGAAAGAAGAAGAGAATGCAGAAGGCATAAAAGACGGTTTTGCTTTTCCATTTTTTTGAGTTTTAATGTATCTATTTGGATTTTCTGTTTATTTATTTTCACCAAGATACACAGTCTTTTTTATGGTATGATTTTTATTTCTTGACTTATTAATGCACTTTTGTATATTTTGAAGCACGTTAATTCTCATTTTAATGAACAGCTATTCTTTTGAACATAAAATCTTCCTTGTCTGCTTACTTGCCCTGATCCATTCTTGGTTCATGACTATCAATGTCGCAGAAATGAGGGTAATACCCAAGGTTGCAGGCTCCAGGGCATTACAATAAGCACAAAAATTAAAAGTGGCATACTGCAGAAGCTTGCAAAGGAGATACTCAGGTTTAAAGCATACCCACAGAAAGCTATTTCAGGCCCTGATAAAGAAGCACCTCTGCTAAGGGTGGAAACAAAGGCTAAAATATAAAATAGCAAACTATCAAATGCAAATGAAGCTTCACAGTAGTCCTGATTTTGCTATAAATTGAGTCAAAAACAAGGCGAGGGAAGGTGACAGTGCTAACCCAGCAAAAAATGAAAAAAAAAAACAAAACGGACAAACACAAGCCACTTACCTGATTAACATCAGGACAAGAAACCAGGGAGCCTTGAAGCAGATAGAGAAACATTTATAAGAGAAAAAGAGAAGAACTAATGAAAGTGTCATTCGAGACCTCATGGCAAAGACATCTGTATGCAGAAGAAACAATGTCATGAAGGAGCAGCTGAAGGTTGAAGGTTTAATGAAGTCATGCCCTGTCCCTTTCAAAGTGAATGAGATATGTTACTTTATTCCAAGAAGTGATTTTTATCTTACTCTATTTGAATTTCTCAAGTTACTTAATCATTTTAACCACTACATCTTTTTCTCCCAAGATTAATGCAGAGTTTCTGCGAAATACTATAATTTCTCTCCAGTCCAAATTTCTTGCACAGTTGGACAAATTTACAAGAAAACTGACAAACACCATCAGACTACAATGAAGAAACTGTCCACTATAAGACTGCTAGCTTCATTCAAGCCATAGATCAGGTACATTACATTTAGCTGGGATCTTGAAATGCCAGCAAAGAAATATCAACATGTTTCTTTTTGCCCATATGAATTTCCAGTTTTTTTGTAATAAATGTCTGGGTCAGTGAATCTTCTTCTTCTTCTTTCGGATGCTCCCGTTAGGGGTTGCCACAGCGGATCATCTTCTTCCATATCTTTCTGTCCTCTGCATCTTCCTCTGTTACACCCATCACTTGCATGTCCTCTCTCATCACATCTATAATCCTTCGCTTAGGCCTTCCTCTTTTCCTCTCTCCCCTGGCAGCTCTATCCTTAGCATCCTGCTCCCAATATACCCAGCATCTCTCCTCTGCACATGTCCAAACCAACGCAATCTTGCCTCTCTGACTTTGTCTCCCAACAGTCCAACTTAAGCTGACCCTCTAATGTACTCATTTCTAATCCTATCCATCCTCGTAACACCCAGTGCAAATCTTAGCATCTTTAACTCTGCTACCTCCAGCATTGTCTCCTGCTTTCTGGTCAGTGCCACTGTCTCCAACCCATATAACATAGCTGGTCTCACTACCGTCCTGTAGACCATCCCTTTCAATCTTGCTGATACCTGTCTGTCACAAATTACTCCTGACACTCTTCTCCACCCATTCCACCCTGCCTGCGCTCTCTTTTCCACCTCTCTTCTACAATCCCCATTACTCTGTACTGTTGATCCCAAGTATTTAAACTCATCCACCTTCGCCAGCTCTACTTCCTGCATCCTCACCATTCCACTGACCTCCCTCTCATTTACACACATAGATTCTGTCTTGTTACTACTGACCTTCATTCCTCTCCTGTCTAGAGAATATCTCCCCCTCTCCAGGGTCTCCTCAACCTGCTCCCTACTATCGCTACAGATCACAATGTCATCAGCAAACATCATAGTCCACGGGGACTCCTGTCTAATCGCATCTGTCAACCTGTCCATCACCATTTCAAATAAGAAAGGGCTCAGAGCCAATCCCTGATGTAATCCCACCTCCAACTTGAATGCATCCATCACTCCTACCGCAGACCTCACCACTGTCACACTTCCCTCTTACATATCCTGTACAACTTTTACATACTTCTCTGCCACTCCCGACTTCCTCATACAATACTACAGCTCCTCTCGAGGCACCCTGTCATATGCTTTCTCCAGGTCCACAAAGACACAATGCAACTCCTTCTGGTCTTCTCTAAACTTCTCCATCAACATCCTCAGAACAAACATTGCATCTGTGGTGCTCTTTCATGGCATGAAACTATACTGCTGCTCACTAATCATCACCTCACTTCTTAACCTTGCTTCCACTACTCTTTCCCATAACTTCATGCTGTGGCTCATCAAATTTATTCCTCTGTAGTTACTGCAGTCCTGTACATCCCCCTTTTTCTTAAATATCGGCACCAGTTCACTTCTTCTCCACTCCTCAGGCATCCTCTCACTTTCCAAGATTCCATTAAACAATCTGGTTAAAAACTCCACTGCTATCTCTCCTAAACACCTCCATGCTTCCATAGGTATGTCATCTGGACCAACGGCCTTTCCATTTTTCATCCTCTTCATAGCTGTCCTTACGTCCTCCTTGCTAATCCGTTGCACTTCCTGATGCTGCTTAACTACACTTTCCCCTGCCACTACTTTGCAGTCTTCAATCTCCTTCAGATCAACTCTTCTGCATAGGATGTAATCTATCTGTGTGCATCTTCCTCCACTCTTTTTCGTAACCCTATGTTCCTCCCTCTTCTTAAAATACGTATTCACCACAGCCATGTCCATCCTTTTGGAAAAATCCACTATCCTCTGACCTTCTTCATTCCTCTCCTTGACACCATACCTACCCATCACCTCCTCGTCTCTACTGTTCCCTTCACCAACATGCCCATTGAAATCCACTCCAATCACCACTTTCTGTCCCTTGGGTACACTGTTCATCAGTTCATCTTCACCTCCTTCTCTCCATCATATCTGCTAACTCTCTCCCCTTACCAGTCATACTGCCAACATTCAAAGTTCCTACCCTCAGTTCCACTCTCTTTACTTTCCTCCTCTCCTCCTGCCTCTGGACACGTCTCCCCCCTCTTCTTCTCCTTCTTCTTCTTCGGAAGAAGGCCAGAGAAGAAGAAGGGTCAGTGTACTTTATGTGGATTTTTGCATTCTGAGAAATGATATTAACATCAGAAGAGAATGCAGGCTGAGCTCCCTTACTATTTACCATGGTGAGGACTGAGATTCATTTGATCAACGAATATCTGGTGAGGCTTTGTACACAATTTATTACTATTACGGATTTCATTGCATGTTAAATGATATATCAGTTTTCCTCAGTTATTAAATTATTGTCACAGTGTGTTCAGTCATGATTCTGTACAATATAGTCTCTTGTGGACGTTGTACTGCTTTGTAGTTTAATAGTTTGAACATATTTGAATTGTTTTATAATACTAATAAGACATTAAAATAAAAGGCTTTAACATTTTCTACTGTAACCCAAAGGGGGAGTCACTGATCCCCAAAACTCAGACACAATTTCACCCAACACAGTCCCAGATTCAAATAAAGTATTTTTATTCCTTATCAAAAAAGCCTTCCAAGTTAAAACCTTCAATCTCTAGACAGTTACAAATTCATTGAATACTCCCTCTCCTTCCAGTCCTCCTAGTGAATGTCCCCCACTGCCTCCTGGCTCTAACTCCCTGTGGTGAAGTAGCGGACTCCTTTTAAGCAGGACCTTTGAATGCTTCCAGTACAAAGGCATGGGTTGTTGGGAGCTCTTCTGTTTCGTGTGGAAACCAGAGAGGTCTTCCCAGGCAGCGTCCTCTCGCAACACCCAAAGGACCCCAACAGGGATGCGCTTCTGATCTCTAAATCCCTTGCATCTCTGTGGGTGTCCATACTGGGATGACACAAGAGGAACACTGCTACCTGTTGTATGGAAGGATGACCCGCTCCTGGCTTCTAGCTCCTGCAAGTCCTTCCACTGTCCTGTTATCCTCACTGGGGCAAGGATTGCAAGGCTTTCCAGCCAAGTTTTGTCTCCAACTACTTCTGCAATGCTGTTTGGAGTAATGTATGCAATAAGCCTTAAATTTATCAAAGGACCTGAAATTTGCTTTTGAAGTTTTATGGAAACTGGAGGGAAATAAGAAATTTCCCAAAGCGCAGAATCTAAGTAGAAAGGCTTCTCAGCTCAGATTAATTGGTGATGGATAAATTTGTTTTCAAGTTTTTTGATTGCATCATAAAAACATATGTATGCTATCTTTTTTATCATTGTTTATAATAATTTTACATTATTTTATTTAATGTGAATTTGTTATTATATAGTCTTTGTTAATTTTATTCTTATTTATTATTTTATACTTACTGTATATATTGTGTATTGATATTTGCTTATGTTCCTTGTTTTCTGTGGGTGGAACCCCAAGAGGTGGGGCCAGCATAACATCACTTCTAAGGGACTGTCCTCAGTCTTTATATTTCAGGCCAGGTTGTAGGTCTCACAGAGGTTCATTGGTTGTTGTGGGGTGCAGTTCAGTTATTATGAATATTGTACACTTTTTTATTGTGTATTTTTGGTTTGTCTTTGGTTTCTAATTTGTATCTTATTTACTTTCCCTTTTAATTTACCATTTGTTTATTATAAATAAATTATTTATAAAGATTTATTCATGGCCTTTGCCATTTCAATTCAAAGGTTTATGCTCACCCTCGCTCTAGAGGCACATTTTAGTGCATTTAGGGAATTTTAAGATATTTTTAAATTATTTTTATTCTGAAACCCATTTTGGGTCTGTGCAGGCTTTGAAACCTGCCTACTGAGTTTTGGTTTAGGTGATGCTTATTTTGTAAAGTCTTGGTCAGGGTTTTGCTTATTTTGTTATACATTATAGATTTTTGTTTAATTTCTGGTCATCTCTTTGCTTTCCTGTTACTAGGGTGTATATCCCCAGGGTTGTGACCCTCAGCTAATTACAGGGTTAAAAAGTTGCCCAATTCACTGTGTTCTCATCCAAGCTGTGGATAACAAACCTGGCTTAATGCCTTCCTAACAAATATGTATTCTTTAATCTTTGTTTTTCTGACTTTAGCTACATTTATAGACTCTGATTTTTCATTTCTAATTTTGATTTTTGTATTTCAGTTTTCTGGATCTCCTGGTCCCGACCCTTTTTCTGTATTTTGTCTGTTCTCTTGTTTGTCCTTTTAAAACACTTCAGTTCACTAGCATAACATATGTAGAGGCATGATCACCCATTTCACCATTTTGTGTCACTGATACTCTACAATTTTTAGTTGTTTTATTCAAGGGCTAGTGTTCACTGCCAGGATTTGCAGCTGGTTGCATTCACTTTTGTGTTTTTTGGTCATTTATTTTTTAACTCTGTACTGTTTTGCTCTTAATCTTACATTCTTACATGATTTTATAATGACTCCAAGATTCCACTTCTCCAGTGGCATGATCATTGGGGCTGCATCAGTCGAGTTATTTACGTAATCCAGTATTCTACCGATTAAACAATCAATTAATTAAATAATTGGATAATAGTACTAGGGTGTTGTACCGTGTTAGCCATTATGAATGTAGAGAAAAGCCAAGCAAAATGACACCTTTTATTGGCTAACTAAAAAGATTACAATATGCAAGCTTTCGAGGCAACTCAGGCCCCTTCTTCAGGCAAGATGTAATCAGAAGGGGCCTGAGTTGCCTCGAAAGCTTGCATATTGTAATCTTTTTAGTTAGCCAATAATTGGATAAGAAATACTTTTGGTTTATGTAAGAGCAATACTAAATACACAAAAAAAGACATCTCTCTTAAAATTAAAAGCTAATTGATTTCCTTTTTAGAAACACCAATATTTTATTGCTTAAATTACATATAATAAAATTATTTGTGAAACAGTGTATTTAAGTGCCATACTACGTTCTGCATTTTAAAGAAAAAAAATTTTGAAATACAAAAACAAATAAATACAAAAATAATATATCAATTACAAAGTACTTTAAACTTAGCTAACGTAGAGACATAATAACTTGCCATCATATTGATTAACATTCTTAACTAGCCATTACATACCATCTCAACTAGCAATCATATTGTTTTACATTAAATACTAATATTAACATTACCTTGTGTCAGGTCTGCTCTGTGCTCTGGATGTTTAGACTGGATGCTTCCTGTTTAGATGCTGAAGCATTGACATTGTGCTATTGTGGTAGGCTAGCTTTACAATAGACACACTATACAGTGTTTTCATTTTTTTTCAGCTTGAAATGATCCCAAACTTTTAATACTTTCTGTCTTTTCTTTGGCCTGTCTCTTTGTTCTGCCACTCACTATTTCTCTTTCTCCATTTTGAAATCTACACCATCAAATCATATCTTCACATCACATATTCACAGCATGAGTGCATCGTGCAACACTAATAATCAACTATGTGAAACATGCTGAGCTTGCTGAGGTGTAGTTATATTAATTAAATCAAGCTTTGATGCAAAGAATTTGCTTCAATTATTTTTAGTAATTGAATTACTCAAGTTTCTCGAGGAATCATTTCAGGTATTATAGGTATAGTCACATGATTGTAATTTTGATTTTACATGGAGTGATTCCTGACCTCCCTAATGAGCCACCTGGAGCACTCCCAGGTGCTACTTAAATGGAGCTGCCTCCCTTCATTCTGGAAACTGGAATCAGGAGGAAGAAGGACAAAGCTTGCCAAAAGAGGAATGGAGCCGGAAGGACTGGGAAAAGGAAGAAAGAAGAAAAGTGCTTATTTGACTGAGCTGTGTACTGCTATTTTACTGTGCTGCTGTGGGAAGGAAGGAAAAACACTTCCCCACTTGTAAATAAAATGTTTGGTTCCTGGCACTTGTGCCTATCATCTGTCTGTATTGGGGTTAGGGCCGTTTTGTTGCAATTTTTATTGTAACAATTTTCCAATGATGCTATTAATAATTACTATTGTCAGGACTTTTCCAGAGTGAGCATGTCCTCAGAGGACGTGGCAGTGACAGTCACAATGCAATGGGATGAAGGGTCATCGAAGGGAATACTACTTCTTCTAACTTCCAACCTGTTGTCTGGAGCGCACATCTCTTAAATTTAATAAATGACACCCCTACTGGATTGAACAGCTCAGGCTGTAATTACCATTACAAATTTACAAATGTTTTAATGTAGGGCCTCATGTCACTCCTGGCAAGTTGTTGTCCTGGGTGGCTGTTCAGGTTGCACATACCTGCCGTATATACTCGAGTATAAGCCGACCCGAATATAAGCCAAGGTACCTAATTTTACCTACAAAAACTGGAAAAACTTATTAACTCGAGTATAAGCCTAGGATGGGAAATGCAGCAGCTACTGGTAAGTTTCAACAATCAAAATAAATACCAATAAAATTACCGTAGGTTCAGTAGGTTAAATGTTTTTGAGTATTTATTTCAAAGAAAAACAGTAAACTAGCTCTGTAAGTGGAGAAGAGGGTCAACAAAAACAATATGGTATCTCTCTCGCTCGCTCTCTCTCTCGCGTGTGTGTGTCTCTCTCTCGCATGCACGTGTGTCTCTCTCTCTCACGCTCTCTCTCTCTCTGTACACTCCAGCTTTCTGTCGGGTTGCCAGGAGCAGCAGGACCTGACTCAAATATAAGCCGAGGGTGACGTTTTTCAGCACATTTTGGGTGCTGAAAAACTCGGCTTATATTCTAGTATATACGGTAAATCTCCTACCAAAACTCCTAACTTGACATCACCCTGCACCTGAACCTTTGAGAACAGAAGAATGTAAGAATCTAGACCAAATTAATATTTAAGATATCATATATTAAGATATTAATATATAAGATGTTATAAATATAAGTAATAGAGAAAACCATATTCTTACAGCAGTTCAATAACAATGACACAGATTCAGACATTCCTCTCTGTCTTCATGCTGATCTGCAGTATATTTCTTTTCAAATTTCACTGGGTTTTTATGTAGAACTTCTTCTCCAAAATGTTCAGAATCTCCTACTTCTTAACATTTGGCCCACCCAGGACTTTCACCACTGAGATGGTGTATTACTTCTTTTGATATAGACAGTTTCTTTTTATGTCTAATAATCCTTAACAAATAGTGTATGTGTAAAATATAATTTTCTTTGCAAATGTAATATTTCCTTACTTCTATTTTCACTTCCATTTGTCATAAGCTTCATACTTAATATTATTTAAACACGTTATCATGATTAAATAGTCAGTTAATTATTTCAAAATGTAATAGTTCAAAAGTTCAACTTTCTTTGCAGCACCAAAAGATCTCAATAATAAAAAATGAGCTTGGTTCAAAAGTTCAATTTTCAGAGTAGCACTTGACAGAGGAACTCAACGTCAGCTCAATGTCAGCTCATTACCTAATCTTGAAATTTTCCATTAAAATGGCAACATTTTGACCTCCCAGTTTTTATATTTTATTATCTGAGTCTCACCAGTCCATTTCTTGTCCAGCAGAGTTCTTAGTCCAAGCTTTTGCTTGTGGGCCATGGTTGTATTTTTTTTAGACAATCCGAAAACAGTCATGTTATTTTTAATCATTGAAAATCTAAGATGAGTTGTGGAGTGGCACAATTTAGCATATAAAGCATAAACTGTATTTGGAATAGCTTGATTCTGTGATTCCAAATACTATTTGATAAACTTTATATTCAAATGATATCTAAGCAGGGGACATTTTCAAAACATATGAGCAAAGAAAGCAGGGTTTGATGAAGTATTTCACAAGAAGAAACTTTGCATGGATACATTTATAGTCTGAGATGTCTAAGTACAACTTTGAATTGACTAAGATCACATTTTGCATATACTAATTAAAAAATATGTTGTCACACTTTTGGTATCCATTATGAACCAGCTGTTAACTTTCTATAAATATTTTATGAACTGTGCTAATAAAAATGCTGTTTAGGGTGATTGGCAGGTCTAAATTTGCCCTGTGTAAGTGTGTGAATGAACTGGCACGTTGCCCAGTACTGTTTCTCATACTGTAACTACAAGATTTGACAGTTGGCAGCAATTGTTATTAAGTAAACAATACTCAAGAAACTATGATGCATTAAGGAGGGAAAATGAGTATTGTCTTGGCTATGGACATAGAAATCTCTATGTTTGCTACTATTTATTGCTCTTTAAAAATATAAAATTGTTGAAGCACTCATACATAATATGCTTGTAGTTAAAGATGACCAATCTAAAGTAAATTTCCTGACAGTATAAGCTTGTGGTTGCACATAATGGGAAATAAAAACACATTAGCTGTAAATTCCTTATCATTGCAATTGGATTCATATAAATTAACCATAAACAGATTAATTTCTTTCAATTTTTCAATTAGTATACTAACCTGCTGGATCAGAGAACACCTCAGGAGTGACATAATACACTGTTGTATGAATCTATATTTCTGCTCCTGTAGAACGATATATGTGACTTATGTGCAATTAAATTTTATAACACTTCTTATCTTTTTAGTTCATGGTTAAGTTGCTTGATATTCCAAATAGTGAGAGTTAATGGACTATCATAGTTACCTGGGGACTCATGTATAATGGCTTGAGTAGAATGTACACTAAAACATGTTGTACGGACACAAGTGGAAATGTACATATGCACAAAAAAATCCAATGCATAAATGCATAAATCTTTGCATATCCCAAGTCCTACACACTTCCCCTTTACAAATCCCAACGAAAGTGAAATTTAATGCACATGCACACGCCTACAGCCCCACTCCGATTCCAACTAGAATTTTGCATATTTTAATATAAAAATGAATATAAATATCACCTTCCGTTCAGTGTTTGGTTAAAAAATAATCAAAAAGGTAAGTGAAAAAAAGAAGAATTTCAGTGAATGCAAAGTGGAGGCAAGGAAAAACATACTATTTGTTGGCTTACGCACTGGTATTAGAAAGTACAGTAATCCCTCCTCTATCGCGGGGGTTGCGTTCCAGACCCCCCCGCGAAAGGTGAAAATCTGCGAAGTAGAAACCATATGTTTATATGGTTATTTTTATATTGTCATGCTTGGGTCACAGATTTGCACAGAAACACAGGAGGTTGTAGAGAGACAGGAACTTTATTCAAACACTGCAAACAAACATTTGTCTCTTTTTCAAAAGTTTAAACTGTGCTCCATGACAAGACAGAGATGACAGTTCCGTCTCACAATTAAAAGAATGCAAACATATCTTCCTCTTCAAAGGAGTGCGCGTCAGGAGCAGATAATGTCAGAGAGATAGAGAGAAAAAAGCAAACAATCAGAAATCAATAGGGCTGTTTGGCTTTTAAGTATGCGAAGCACCGCCGGACAACGCAGCTGCTAGGAAGGGAGCAATGTAAAGGTAGCCTTTCAGCATTTTTTTAGAGGAGCGTCCTATCGTCTAGTAGTGCGAACAGCCCCCCCCTGCTCAACACCCCCTCTGTCAGGAGCACAGAATGTCAGAGAGAGTGAGAGAGAGAGACAGAGAAAAACAATTAAAAATCAATACGTGCCGTTCGAGCTTTTAAGTATGCGAAGCACCATGCAGGAAGCATATCGCTTGACAAAACAGCCACATTTAAGCCCAGCAAGGAAGAGAGCAATGTGAAGGTAATCTTTCAGTGTTTTTTGAGGAGTGGCCGTATCTTCTAGGGGTGCGAACAGTCCCCTATGCTTACAATATATTTGAGGAGTTCTATTTAATACGTAATACATGCTCTGATTGGGTAGCTTCTCAGCCATCTGCCAATAGCGTCCCTTGTATGAAATCAACAGGGCAAACCAACTTAGGAAGCATGTAACAGAAATTAAAAGACCCATTGTCCGCAGAAATCCGCGAACCAGCAAAAAATCTGTGATATATATTTAAATATGCTTGCATATAAAGTCCGTGATAGAGTGAAGCCGCGAAAGTCGAAGCGCGATATAGCGAGGGATTACTGTATAAGAAACAAAAGCTTGGCGAAGACACTCGAAAGTTCAAGTTCAGAAAGTCACACATTGTCCAAAAGAAAACAGAAATGGTCAGATATCAGAGTCGATGTGAAAAGGCGAGTCACTGCCCACTGTCTGTTTATTCTGTTTCAGACAATATTACAAAAACTGACCCCCGTGCGATGGGGTAGCGGTGATATTGCATCTAATCACAAGTACATCATCGGGTGCTGGCTGCATACACACCTCTGCTTCGGAAACCGCTGGGAGGCCATCTGGCTGCGTGCTGATGGACTGTTCTGGAGTCACAAAATGCAATAGCAAATATTATAAGAGATGAGGCCAATGAACTAAGGAATATAAGGGCTGTACTTTAATTGACCACAAATTAAATAAATTGGTTTAAAAATAAATGCTGCATCTAATTACTTGTTTTTACATTCAGCTAATTACATTCAAACAATGTTGTAACGCTGTCCAATCTGGCTGATCATTTGGCGAGTCAGTGTCAGGTTCATCATAGAGCATCTATTCAGGTACATGCTTGCACACTTTCTGTGCAATTTAGAGAAGCACATTAATAGAGTGGAAATGTTTTCTGCTTACATAAGAAAATTCATTCTCTGAAGGTGTCTTTATAGAATAGCGACGGCACCGAGCACCATAACGGACTGATTCTCTGCTCTTTACTTTGATGTGACTTGCTATCCTTAAAAGGACTGCTTGCATTTTGCCACAGTAGTTGGTAAAAACACCTGGGACTATGCAGACCTGCCATTTTTATAGGTTTTCCAGCTATACTGTATATGGTGTAATGCAGTGGCGGACCATGCATTTCACACCTAGGTCTTCAGTAGTGCTCCGTCTGAATCAACCCGCCCCTCAAAAACTAATTTATGGTTATAAAAAACCATCTTAATATGCAGAAATTCAGTATAAAGAGCCATTGCATCGCAGATAGATAACTCCTGTAGCCACAATAAATGCCTTTATTGAATAGACAAACCAGTGGTGAACTAGTTCCTTTCTACTGCAGCTACAGCCGCAACACACATAAACATCAATAATAACTCATAAACTTGCAATATTATTTAGGAAAATTGCAACATTTTACTCACCAAAAATTCAGATTATTTGTAAACAAAATCCATCATCCTCTCTTTCCTCAAAAACAGTTCAATTACTAGCAGATTATCCGTGCACTTCAGTTCCATCACGAAGTCCCTTTCTATCGCCATCAAAGCTAATGCTGAAAGTTGAACCTGCCCTGTCGTATTTCTGGCATAAGTTTTAATTCACTTTAGGGCTGAAAATGTCCGCTCGACAGAAGCAGTGGACACGGGAATGGTCACCGCCAAACATACCAATGTGTACAGCTGCCCCATGCTCCATGCCCCATTTTTCTGATGAAGGAAGTCAAGGAGATCAGTGAGAGATTTTCCTGCAAAATCATCCATGGCATACTTACACCATCCTATCCAATCAACGGGTCTGAATATGGTGATGTTGCCGTATGCCTGCTAAAGGGCCCTAGTAACACCAACTCAAAATCTCATTGGTTGAAGCAACAGTTTAATCGACATTTATTTTCTGTTAGAGGGTCTGCAGAATGGATTGTGAAGGCCTCCAGGCAGACTTCATTGACTTTGACCCTGCCTGGCAACAAATGATGGCTGAAATGTGATTGGTTAAATGCTTTAATATGAAAATACATGTCTGGAAGCAGCACAACCATCGGAAAAGCTATGAAAGGAAGCGGACAGACTATTTGGAATTATTTAATAAGTATTCATGGACAAAATATAATTAACATCAGTTTGTGATTCAGATATTTTTTTAGGCCAGCAGAGAAGGCCTTGCAGGCCCTGACAGTCCGCCAGTGGTGTAATGTCAGGCCATTCTTTTGGTGATTCATCCCTGGCTGATGTAACTTGTCCAGCATCGTTGCAATAGCAATGTGCATGCAGTTGACCATTCTGATTACATTTGGAAAACCAGACGTTGCCGCAAATTGCACTTTTATGTTCGCCAGTTCAACCACAGTGTAAGGAAATCTTATTTATCTGAATGAAAAGAAGATAAACTATCCTATATAGCTAGCATGGCGTGACTCAGTTGTGACAAAACCTGCATCATACTGTAGATGTGAATCTAAAAAAGAAAAGTAGACCACTAAGACACTGCTTTGACTCTGGGCGCCATCAGTTTGCAAAACCGAGCAGAAAAGTGTGTACACAAGGGGGGACCCTGCCATGAAAATGTGCATAGCTTTAGGCCAAGTTTAGTTTTTCTACATCTCAAAGTGAGCATGGAAACGGGCGTATGCAACATTTTTGTGCATACACACCGTTTATACATGTGACCCTGTTAATTGACACTTACAATTTATGTAGATACTTCTTATTCTTTTTATTTTTTAGCTCTGCCTGTATTTAACTCTTGCTTGCTGCACTTTACAATAAATAATATCTGACATACTTAACAATAGGATACACAAGAAAAAAATCATTTTTAACATTTAAACAAAATAAAAATTATGGTGGAGACTCACAGACCTGGGAGAAACAGAGACAGACAGAGGAAGATGCTATCACAGGGGGTGGAACAATTCTGAGAAGCCATGCAGATAGTGTGTTTCTGCACATTTATTTGTGAATGTGTGAGAGACAGAGAGGCGATCAAGCACTTAAAGAGCAGAATTTACAAGAGTCAATCCTCTACTAAAACACATTAGCCCACATACATGGCCAACGGCCATTTTGTGAAGGATAATGACTTGGCTCACTTCACAGATTTGGGGAAACTGAGATGGTGTTTACCCTCACCACTAGTGAGTAATGTGAGGTGTTGCTGACAGTGTGAATGTGCAAGCAAAGAACCTGACAGAAAAAAAGGAGCCATGGAAGATTACCGCAACAGCAGTGTGTGGTGTAGTGGGTCCATAGCTCAAGTCAACAGGGCCACTTTTTAAATAAATAATCGCCGTACTCGCGGCTTAGCGAGGGGGTGTGGTATGTGCGGCAAGAGCAGTTCCTGGGTGATGTGTGATGCGGATGGTCCTCACTTAAGTGCACAGGTGAGGAGTCGTCCGCATCCATAATTGGTGCCGGGAGCTGCTAATTGCCACATCTGATCCACGTCCCCATAATAGAAGCACAAGGCGGTTAGGGAGAGAGAGAAAAAAAAAGAAAAAAGTGAACAGAGGTTAAGAGAAAAGAAGAAGGCAGCAGGAAGCAGGCAGAAGAAAGCCGGTGGGTGAGAGAACAATGAAGGCAGCTGAGCAGTGAGTTCTAGTGGGGTGTTTGGCCGACACCTAGGGCAGTCGGTAGTGGTCGCTCCTGCTGAGCATGTAGTTGAGGAGCAGGAGTGACCAGAAGAAGGATGGCTCGCCGCAGAAGACAGCGGGAGTCGGGAGGCTTGGGAGGTGGATTCCCCAGTGTGAGCATCCTGGTCGCTGTGCAACCCAAGTCTCGGTCTGGGGAGAGCAAAACCGAACCAGGGAACGGAAAGTCTCCAGATCAGCAGGCAGAGCAGGTCAGCTGCAGCTAGGGTGACACCCCTGGTGCATTGCCTGGATGGGAGAAGCAGGGGAGTCACCAATAGAAGAAAGGCACCGGGCTCATTTGTTTTTAAAGGGACAGCTTCCAGCGATTGTTTTAACCTCGTTTTAAAAAGGATTTTTTTCCATTTATTGGATTTTAACCTTCACCAGTTCACTTGTTTTAATGGATTATTTATTTAAATATTTTTGAGACATTGCACCATTTATTTGAACGCTGTTTTATTTTGTTAGTTTTAATAAAAGCACCTTGCCCTTTTTGCACCATCCCCTTGCTTTATTGTGCTTCACTGCCAAGCTCATCGGTGACATTACCAACGGTGTCGGGTTCAGAGCTCCCAGAAGTATTTAAAGCTATCTGTCATTATTTTTGTTAAATTTTCCTCAGTTTTAGAAATTTTTCTTATAGACTTTATTATTTCCTCTCTGTGGTATCTTCATAGGCTGCAAGTTATGTATTTTATTGCAAACCCAACTTAGCTTAATGGACTTACACTTAGACATCACTAACACATACTGTATGAATTTGAAAACTCCATTTTTGTTACAAACGTTGACTATACCAGTATTTTCAGATTATCTTCTAAAAATTTGTCATCCACACAAAAATAGCAAAAATGCATAAATATTACCGATTAGGCAGGCATGGTTTGTCAGTCAAGAGCATTTTTTGTATGGCAAATGCAAAACATATCACCTGACAAAATTCTAAACTTCTTTTCTTTGGCTGTACAGATGATTTCAACAGCCTGTTAAAGGTAACAAAGAATAGAAGTTCACCAGAGCCATGGAACATTTAGACTGGGAGACATGTTTAGAAATAAATACAAAATGGTGAAACATTAATATTTTTAAGGTCCAGTACAGGTCAGCTGATGGTGGGAAAGTTAGGAAGGGACAATCCACACAATAAAAGTGAGACTGTGAAGGGCATTATTACAACATAACCAAAGGTAGAGCCTGATCAAATGACAGTCACATGTCACAAATTTCAAAAAGCTTCTTTTTCTCCATCCACACTTCTACACAACACCAGGAATTCTGTTGATTACACTTTAAAGAGTGTTTTTGAATATATTAGTTTATGAAAATGTCATCTCAGTGTGGTTGGTAGGCCAAAACAATTTTTAAATTTATTGTAATTATTGTGGACTGATTTTAACATTTTTGACATTCATTTATAGAATAATTTAGAATTTAGTATTTAGAACCTTGAAGAGGCAATTTTCTTTTTAAAAATAATACATGTATTAATGTACTTCCTCCATGTATATATTTCATGGTATTTTTGTATTCAGCAATATGTTTTGTATTGTGATTAGTTTTTGTTTAATGCTTTATTTTAATTACTGTATATTTGTGAATGTGTACAGCATTCTGGGATTATAAATGTAAGTCTGTTCTTTAAAAAAAATAACTGTATTGCAATTATCTAATAAATTCACAAAACAGTGGTAACACTTTAGTTTAAGGAGTGCAAAAATGATTCTTTGGATCTTCATTATATTTATGAAACATCAGTAAAGTGTTTATTCATCTGTGACCTACTTACACAACTTCACTTTGAAGTGGTTTGAGGTGACTTAACTGAGACACATTACATATTTAGTATACGACCTATGAATCCTTCATATTCACAAGTCATTTTACTATCATGTTAATGTGCCACACTGCACAGTGATGAATAACCTGTCTGCTGATGTTTTGTAAGTGTTATGAAGACCAAAAGAAGCCTTTGTTAAGATCTTGTTACATTAATGGATACTCGATGCATGCACCTAAACAAAAGTTTACAGAAACAGTATTTAAAATTTTATATTATAAATTACCCTGACTTCTCACAAATGCTTTGACTTAGCTAATCTAGACACAGGAAAACTAAACAATAAGTCAACATTTTGCAAAAATAGTCAAAACCAATAGGCTAAATAAAATACCAAATCTCTAAAACAAATGGGACAGTCAAAGCTTGCAGTTAAACAATGATCCTGATTTAAACTCAAAATAACTAATATAATAATATAATGTAATACTCTACATATATATTTTAGGAAATTCACCACCCCTAAGAAAAAGTAAAGTTCAACAGATTAATTTCTGAAGCACATGTGCTTAAATAGAAAATCACTGCTGTAATATTACATACAGTATGTCACATGGCAAACATGTGATGGTCAATTAATGGTGTGATTCAAGAAAGACGTCATGATGATCCCAGCACAAATTTTAGAAAACAGCACAAAAAATAATAATAACATCATAAAAAATCATACAGGTCAAATGAAACCAATATCTTACAATAATGAGATTGCCTGTTCTTGTCAAAATTCTTGTAATGTTCTATAAACCATTTCCAGAAGACAATTATTGAATAAAAGTGATATATCAAAAAACAAAATAGCAAGGAGTATGATTTCTTTAGTAACATTCTGATGTTTCAAATGACGGTATGGATCAGTATGTCAGATTTTTCTTTATGCCAATGTGAAGAATGGCAGCCTAATGGAAACAAAGTTGGCAAAGCAGGAGATAAAAGGGAAAAACTTCATAAGCCAGAAAAAAAAGAAACAAGAAGTCTGATCATTGTACCAAAGCCCAATGTGTAAACCAATATTCACTGTCAAAAAACATGCAAGAAATCCTGAGTTTGAGGATTAGCTATTTCATGTAAGGCTTTTAGAATATACATTAACTTACAGAAGGAAGTTAACATGCCACCATTTTAAAAAACCATGGCATGATGACATCACTTAAGGCTGTTGCTTTTGTAACAACAATACAGCCCACAATTGTGTCAGATGTAAACTAAATTTTGGCATAATATAGTAAAATAACGCAGTAAAAATTATTAACTTAAAGAACATAAAACACAAAACTATTATTTGAATTAATTCTCCACTATTTAATACACCCTAAATAAAATTAATAATCAATAACATAACAATAAAAATTAATCACAATCTGAAAATCAAAATAAAGGTGAAACATAAGTGGAAAAATGAAAATAGATACATTTAAAGTCTACAAGAGTACTTTCACATATTTAAAGAGAAATTTTTTTTTTTATATATGAAGAGAGGGGTTGTGAGTATGCGCTGATAGCACATTGCCACACCCACCACACAACAAACCACCTGGATTGGGACCCAAGTACAGTGGGTAACACCTCGGCACCAAACTGGAACAGTGTGCCAATCCTACCACCAACCACCAAGTTTTCCCTGCAAGTTGGAGGACTTACTTGCAGGGCTGGATGCAGATTAATGCCATACCCAGGATGAAGCAATTGTAGGTTAAGGGCCTTGATCAAAAGCCCAATAGAGTAGAGTCACTTCTGGCATTTTGCTGTCAACCTTACGATTGCCGGCGCAGATCCCTAGCCTCAGAGCCACCACTCCACCAATATATATAAATATATATAAATTTAAACTTTAAGGAAATCACTAAAAGCTATAGAGGATGTATAGACCTTTCTCATGTTTATATTAACAAATAATTAAAATTCAGAAGTTACCATGCGTTCAGGATGCAGGTGTGGAAATAATCCTCCATTTCTGTTTAACTCTTTAAAGTATTTATTATTTTCACCACTCTCAACAGTGATGTGACCGTTTGAGCCGTTTTGTTTTATTGTGGGATTATATAAATTATCTAATTTTAATTTGTGTTTTTTAAGAAAAAAAGTTCTTCAGCACTCTTCTGGTTAAGAAAATTTGGGTTTTGTCTTTGACTTTTAATTCAACAGACTCCCTTTATTCTGATGCTTGATTACTATGTTATATTTTGGGGAAAGTCTGACTTCCCTACTTTAACATCATTAAATTCTGGATTAACTGTAATTAAACTAATTCTTCATGATGTTTATGGAACGCCAAAGGCCACAACAAGCACATTCTTGTGCCATTTTTAGAATCATGTGATTTATTTATTTGCTTCCTTTCCTTTGTTTGTTTACTTTGAAGAACACATTGGTATTCACCATTATATCTGACACACTACAATATAGAGCTTCCTAGGCAAATTTTTGCGACTGTGAGGTTGGGAAAGACTGTTAATCAAACAAATTTTTTGTTTTGAAAAATTAAATTTAAAGAGATTTTTATATTTGTGGAAATAGATTTAGAAAGCTTTAGGTCCCTCAACACCTGGGAAACTGCTTAAGGTTTCCTAAGGAAGCATTAGGTTAAGCCATGGAGTGTTTACAGAAAAGATTAATAAAAGAACAAATTTTATGTTTTAAGTGTTGTTACTAAAAAAGGTGCTGTGGACTTCAGACTAATTTCACGTGTTTGCAATTCTTCACTTTATCTCTCATCTAATTATTTATTGTGACGCCCTCATCATTTTCTTGCTTCTTTTCTTTCCCAATGTGTGTATAATCGTGATTTTCAATGTGCAACTTCTGACTGATGTAATGTTTCTATCATTGTTTGTTTGTAGTGCTTGAAAATATTCTAGTAATCTCTTTCTTTTACTCTCTACTGTTTGTAAACCAGTGCAGCAACAGTGATATAAGTGTATATAATCTATTCTAACAATATAAATTAAAGTAATATTTAGTATTGAACTTATTTAGATATCTAAGCATCGTTGTAAAGCAGTTTGATGCAGGTTTAAATTTAACATATTTGTGATTTTTCACCTTGGAGCTAGATTTACTTTAAAGGTTAATTTCTGTAGTTGGCTATGATGCGGTGAGGGTGAAAAGAAAACTGAAATTATGGAACCCAATAATGTAATCTGATCAATGTGACTTCAGTAAAATGATGCAAAGAAGTATATGCTTTCTATCTTATGTCCTGTAGACAGTTATTTAACCACCATCACACAAATCCAACATTCAAATATGTATCATGATGCTGTATGTAGGCCCTTCTCTTATGTTCACAGATGATTCGTTTTATTCTCTTTCATTCAGGTCTTTATTTTTGTTGAAATGTTTCTGTTGACTCCTTCCCTATTCTTACCATACACTCATCTATATATATATATACAGTCGACCCTTGATATACGACCGGCTTGACATGCGAACAACTTGATTTACGACCAAAATTTTTATTTTGATTTACGACCAACATCTTGCGTTACGACCTGAATGCGGTCACGTGTATCCGCTTGCGCGATTGTAAACAAACAGAAACATTCCTATTAATGCGGCACTCATTCAATAAAATGTCAGGTTTGTAAACTCTCTTGGGACCTCCCCCAACTAGAAGACATGCCAAAGTCCAAACTCCGTATGGAAGACTGTTTATCTGTTGCTGGGGCAAAAGCCGGCTTAAAGCTGTGCTGAGTCTCTCAGCCAAAGCAAACAGAAAAGATATCGATGGGTGATATGCATGTGATATCCCTGCCCGGCAATGGACAAGCAAGCTTCCACAGTCGCGGCAATCGCGCTACAGGACGCACTTCAGCATGTCGTTCCCATTGAGTGGGGGGGGGGTCTCAGAAGAGTTCAGAAACAGTTCCTTGTATCATCGCAAGGAAATGCTGACAAAACTTCTCGTCAGAATAACTTGTAGGCAGGAGGAGATTAAAATTAACGCAAAAGAAGCTATTGAAATGATTGCAAATGCCTGAGCGCAAGATAAAGAAAGCCTTTAAAAAGCCTTCAGTTTCATTATCATCCTCCTCCCTTCCTGCAGCCCAAAGATGTCAAATTAAATGGTGAGTACAGTATGAAATTGTTGTTTCTGGTAGGCTAGGCACTTTTTATTACTTTTTGGTTAGTACATTAGAAAAATTATTGGTGTTTTGGTAAATTATGCACATTATACAACCCTTTTTTTATTATGAAAAGGTTAAGTAAGTGTTGCAGTGGGAGGTTCGGAACGCATTATGGGTATTTCTATTATTTCTTATGGGAAAAATAGTCTTGACTTACAACCAACTTGAGTTACAACCAGCCCTCGCGAACGAATTGAGTTCGTAAGTCAAGGGTCCACTGTATATATAAAAGCCAAATACCACTGACTCACTTATCACAAAATCTCCCGAACCATGAGGATTTGGGACTTAAAATTTGGAATGTAGGTTACCCTTGTCCCATAGGTGCTCGCTAAGAAACGGTTTTAAAAATTTTGTGGTCTAAGAGCGAAATTTCTTATAGTTTTTTAGACCCTTTTGTAGTCTGTCTGCTTTTCACAAGAGAACTGCTTAACGGATTTAGATCAGGTTTTTTTCTATAATTTGCTTGAACATTCCGTTGATTTTGCGACTTTCTCATCGCGCTAAGTATGATAGTTCACTTGTGATACCGATTTATTAGCACAAATCCGAGAGAGACCCATCAGGCTGCAGGGAGGGGGGCAGGGCCTTCCTCAGTCACGCGTCTGTCTTGAAATGCCTGAATGAATCATCCACAGAGCAGTTAGTTCTGTGGTCACAGCTCAGTTGTGCACAACAATCCCCAAACAGAAACATTGTAAAAAAAAATTTTCTTCAAACTTTCCTCAGAAAGAAGAATAATAACTTACTTGAAATAACACAAATTTGAGAACAGTTTTGAGAAGGGTCTCTCATGATTCACAAAAACAGAATGCCCATAAATCAAACATTATAATGATCAAAAATATCATCTGATGTTTGTGAAACAACTATGGCTGACAAATGAGCAGTAACAGCTTCTTCATCTCACATTCTCTACAGGATATATTTACCATGCCTTATTTTTATGATACTGATGACAGCTCTGTGTGAGCCATGCCCAGACGGTGCACTATTGTAACAAAACTGACATTCACAACCCTCTGTGCCAACAGAATAATTAATTCATCACAATATCAGGGTCAATTGAATGCCAGTCTGTTGCAGGGATACACTATTTCAGTTTTAGTGATTCTATGCCTGGGAAGGTTTGGAAACCCAGCAAACGTGTAGAAGAGCATGTTGGAGAAGATACAAGTGAAGTCACTGGACATATATGGGAGTTATTTGCCAGAGCAATAACGAAATAACCAAAATGAAACTCCAAGTATAGAGAAGGCAAGAAAGAGGTCCTAAATATAACTAATAATCCTTCAACTAACTACTATAAGGTGTTGTTTATTTGTTTAGAAGTTTTATTCATAGCTTATGTGTGTAGTGCATGCTATCTTTGATAATGTCACGTGTTTCATTGCTGTCAGAACATATACTTGGCACCAGAAGACACTAGTAACAAATTGACACCCAGAAAGGGAAGTGTTCGTGAGGAAATAAACAAAACATAGTGTTACAATGATGTCAATCACATAATTATAAACATTAATAACTAGCCAGCCCACTGCATAATTATGTATTGATGGGTGAACACTTCCTGAAAGGCACAGTTGTCCAAATGGGGTTGGTTTTGAGGATACGACTGTAGGTGAATGAAAAGATGTAACTCTGGAGAGGGCAACATACAATACAGCATTTTACACGCTGCATACAGCAATTCACATCGAAGCATAGACACTGCTAAGACCATGGGATACCCCTCGCAAACTGTTTTACACGCTGCAAACAGCGATTCACATCCGTGACAAACAAATTGTTTTACACGCTGCATACAGCGATTCACATTCGCGACAAATATGATTCTTCTTAGATGGTGCTGTCCCATCCACCCTCGCTTTCGAAGCATACACACTGCCTGGTCATGTGCCCGCTCGCAAGAGCAACTAACAGAGACCCGCCCACCAACTGTAAGACCATGGGATACCCCTCGCAAACTGTTCTACACGCCGCATACAGCGATTCACATCTGCGACAAACAAACTGTTTTACACGCTGCATACAGCGATTCACATCCACGACAAACATGCTTCTTCTTATGGGGTGGGTTTGAGGATACGACTGTAAGGGATCTCTGGAGAGAGCGACATACAATTGTCCGTGACTGAAAACTGGAGGACCGCCGTTGCGCCCCCACCTCCCAGAGCGAGGGAAGGGGGCTGGACGGCGGGTGCACACGGAGGGCGGAACACATCCGCGACAAATATGATCCTTCTTAGATGGTGCTGTCGCGTCCACCCTCGCTCTCGAAGCATACACACTGCCTGGTCATGTGCCCGCTTGCAAGAGCAACTGACAGAGACCCGCCCACCAACTCTAAGACCATGGGATACCCCTCACAAACTGTTTTACACGTTGCATACAGCGATTCACATCCGCGACAAACATGCCTCTTGTTAGATGGTCCTGCCGCATCCACTCTTGTTCTCGAAGCATACACACTGCCTGGTCATGTGCCCGCTCACAAGAGAAACTCACGGAGACCCGCCCACCAACTCTAAGACCATGCCGTGTAAAACAGTTTGCAATGGTGGACGCGGTCATGCGTCATAACCGAAAAGAATAATGAAAAGTCAATGTGGCTCAGAGATGCATGTGGAGTGTAGCAGAGATGAACGCGAATGACGCCCTGTTTTGTGAGTTGCTGCGTCCGAGTTGGTGGGCGTGGCTCTGCGAGTTGTCGTCGTATCCAATGGTCTTAGAGTTGGTGAGCGTGGCTCCGTCCTGCATGCTTCCATGGGTGTCTTGCTTGCGCTGGCAGCGGCTTAGTGAATTATATATATAGATGATATAAGATACTGTATACAAACAATGTAGAAATATTCTAAAAGGTCCCAAATGTGTTGTACAAGACAGGGAAGCCCAATGGTATAGTTGGCTATGCAGGGACAATGATAATATTGCAGTACTGTAAATAGCTTAATGTAAAAGAAAATGTAAAGGAATATTTATTATAACAGTGGGACCCTCCACCATAAGATTAATTCTAGAAAATGTAAATGTTACAATTCTTTTAGGATAAAGGGTTTTATTATTAAAGGCAGAAAGAGAAAATACTACATCACATAAATAAATTGAAAACTGGTCAAGTTTGAGGAATGCAAATGTGTGCATGGGTGTACCCTGTGATAGACTGGCACACAGTCAAAGGTTGGTTCCTTCTTTGTGCTCACTGGAAAAATGTATATGTGTCTGAGTAACTTGTGTCATTAGATTCTACCTCACAATCTGGTACATTTCCTTTGTAACCTAACAGGATAGACAGGTCTATGTGCAAGATCTGCTTGAGTTAAAAGTTATTTTCTCTTCTAACAAAAAGAAGAGATCAGAACAAAGTACTTTGTCTGGCTGCTACATAAAAAGTTCGTAAGCCAAGTCAACACTGTACTCCACTTCACACCAACTTTCCCAAATGTATTCCCCCAATTAGTGGTCTGATGATAGTAAATTGCAAAAAATGAAGGTAAAAGGTGAATATATTACAAAAAAAGTGAATACAAGCACATAAACAATCCAAAGTGCACCAACATATACTGTAGATTAATAAATGAAAGATAACCAAATATGTACAGTATATATAAAAATTAACCTCCCTCAACAAACGCAATACACACTACACACAACGATAGATAGATAGATAGATAGATAGATAGATAGATAGATAGATAGATAGATAGATAGATAGATAGATAGATACTTTATTAATCCCAAGGGGAAATTCACATACTCCAGCAGCAGCATACTGATAAAAAACAATATTAAATTAAAGAGTAATAAAAATGCAGGTAAAAACAGACAATAACTTTGGATAACGTTAACGTTTACCCCCCGGGAGGAACTGAAGAGTCGCATAGTTTGGGGGAGGATCGATCTCCTCAGTCTGTCAGTGGAGCAGGACAGTGACAGCAGTCTGTCGCTGAAGCTGCTCCTCTGTCTGGAGATGACACTGTTTAGTGGATGCAGTGGATTTTCCATAATTGATAGGAGCCTGCTGAGCGCCCGTCGCTCTGCCACGGATGTCAAACTGTCCAGCTCCATGCCTACAATAGAGCCTGCTTTCCTCACAAGTTTGTCCAGGAGTGAGGCGTCCTTCTTCTTGATGCTACCTCCCCAGCACACCACCGCGTAGAAGAGGGCGCTCGCCACAACCGTCTGATAGAACATCTGCAGCATCTTATTGCAGATGTTGAAGGACGCCAGTCTTCTAAGGAAGTATAGCCAGCTATGTCCTCTCTTGCACAGAGAATCAGTATTGGCAGTCCAGTCCAATTTATCATCCAGCTGCACTCCCTGGTATTTATAGGTCTGTACCCTCTGCACACAGTCACCTCTGATGATCACAGGGTTCAGGAGGGGCCTGGGCCTCCTAAAATCCACCACCAGCTCCTTGGTTTTGCTGGTGTTCAGGTGTAGGTGGTTTGAGTCGCACCATTTAACAAAGTCCTTGATGAGGTTCCTATACTCCTCCTCCTGCCCACTCCTGATGCAGCCCACGATAGCAGTGTCGTCAGTGAACTTTTGCACGTGGCAGGACTCCGAGTTGTATTGGAAGTCCGATGTATATAGGCTGAACAGGACCAGAGAAAGTACAGTCCCCTGCGGCGCTCCTGTTTTGCTGACCACAATGTCAGACCTGCAGTTCCCGAGACGCACATACTGAGGTCTGTTTGTAAGATAGTCCACGATCCATGCCACTAGGTATGAATCTACTCCCATCTCTGTCAGCTTCTCCCTAAGGAGTCTCACAAAGTCCAGATTGAAACATTCAATGAGAATGATGTTTTTAAATGATGACGCTAGCATATATCCTCAAAAAAAATGAATGTAAAAAATGACAACTCTATCCTGAAGTGAATAAACTAAAACAATCTCATCTGTTTCAGTTAAAGCAGATATGCATTAGGGAAGTGACCCATTCTACTGAACTTTAATGAAATGGGTGCTAGAATTCCCTTGGTACTACTATCAATCATCAAAAATGGATTATAATTAAGGTGAAGATAGCGGGTATAAAAAAGAAAATGAAGAGAGAGAACTAAGCCCTGAGTCCACTATATATAGAAATAAAACCTATTAATGTTTAGCCAAAATAGAAAGGCCCACTTAAAAGTGTCAGCAGCTGTCAATCATTGTCATTGTCTTTTCCACTGTTTATCTTTTATACAAATGTAGAAAAATATAAAAGGTCAATAACTAACAGCAATAAAGGAAAAGACCAAATACATTTTTAAAAAAATCATGTAGCACTAGGGCTGCACGGAGGAGCAGTGGTAGCGCTGCTGCCTCGCAGTTAGGAGACCCGGGTTCGCTTCCCGGGTCCTCCCTGCGTGGAGTTTGCATGTTCTCCCCATGTCTGTGTGGGTTTCCTCCGGGCGCTCCGGCTTCCTCCTACAGTCCAAAGACATGCCGGTTAGGTGGATTGGCAATTCTAAATTGGCCCTAGTGTGTGTTTGTGTGTGTCCTGCGGTGGGTTGGCACCCTGCCCGGGATTGGTTCCTGCCTTGTGCCCTGTGTTGGCTGGGATTGGCTCCAGCAGACCCCTGTGACCCTGTGTTCGGATTCAGCGGGTTGGAAAATGGATGGATGTAGCACTGCTACAAAATGAGTGCTATTTTCCCTCTAGCAGCTCATTTGCACAGGACAATATGCTACTTAACAAAAGTAACTAGAAAGTATATTCTTCACAAGCATACTGTCAAAATCAGCAGGCACATAAAAACAGATTAAATAGAGACAATATTTAAATGCTCCAAAACATGCTGAAAACAGCATATTGCATAAAAGCCCTTTCACTTCCTAAAACTGGCCTCAGGATTTACTTGACTCACCTATAGACAGATATAAGTACCCTGCAAAACATACACTTGCTCCCAGAAAGAATAAAAAATTAAATAAAAAGCACTCTAAAAAAAGAGAAAATGCATTTGGTTTAACAAACTTAAAATAGCAACAAAACAACAATACAATACTAAAGATATGGATATATACATACTGCATTAGGCACACATGAAAACATTGCTTATAAAGGTAAAATCAAAAATATAGAGTCTGAGATTTCTAACAAGAAGGAGAAGCTGATAGTCTGACCAATGCTCCAATGAAGCTTTCAGAGAGGGGTGAAATAGATGCAAGACCACACGACCACACCCTGTTACTATACAGTGAAGCAGCCATCTAACAAACCTTTACCTGTAAAGCGCCCAGACTTTGGAAGGACCTCCCTAAATGAATTAGATCAGCTGACTCCAATTGTTACTGACCTCAGGCCTAGGGGAGCCTGGGCCAGGTACAAGCCACTGTTGCTACAGGGTGTAGCCACAGCAATATGGTGTAAAGCATAAAAGAAACAGACAGCAGTCCCAAGTCTCAGACCATACTTCTCTGTTCTCTTCTACTTTTATTCTCTTTTTCCCAGAAATATATATATGCTTCAATTTCTGCATAGATGAACATGGTAATCAGTGAAAACAATGGTGCAAGCCAATTTACTCTGTATAACAAACAGTGTAAACACATTTACTTTGAGTACTTGATTAGAAAGCAATGTCCCCAGAACTCATTAATTTTCCAAGGAAGCAGACAGTTCTGTATCTACACATTGTGTGTAGATAAGATACTAAATCAAAGCAGTCTGACTATTCAAAGCAGGTGACTCTTTAGCAAGACAGGTAAATATTTGTGTCCTGTAGATAGTCATCAGCAATAACCTGTAGCAGAATTTTCCAGAAATTCTGCCTTTCCTTTAAAACACTGGTTTATAGCCCATTACACTAAGCAACACACCGAAATGTCATTTTCTTTAGAATACTGAATTCTAGCCCATTACACATTCATTCTTTTAAAAAACAACTTAAAACTCATCTGTTCATAAAGGCTTTAAAACTTAACCTGACATTCTGCCTCCTCTTTCACTCTTCTTCTCTATCCAGATGCTCAGTATGATTTGTGTGTGTGTTATATCACAAATGATGCTATTAGTATTGAATTTTGTATTTTACTCTGGTTTATTGTCTTTTATTCTATTTAATGCCTTTATATATCCTGTGTCTATCTGTTTTAATATTTTATTCAGGAAACTCCTGCATCCAATGTTACATATACCTACTGTTTCTTTATGAGACTATGTGAAGCACGTTGAGTATGTGAAAGGCGCTATATAAATAAAATGTATTATTATTATTGTTGCTCCAGCAGACCCCCGTGACCCTGTGTTCGAATTCAGCGGGTTGGAAAATGGATGGATGGATGGATTATTATTGTTATTATTATTATTATTACATACATAAGTTACATAAGATTTCTAAAAAAAATCTCTGTAGAATCTGATACATCCAGCTTTAATTATTTATGCAGTGCTTGGAATACAAGATCCAATATTGCAGGGAACTTACAGAGTTTTATTAAATGGAATATTAATGGAATATATCCCAAATAAAAAGGGAACAACTTGAAATGTCATACAAGCTCAGTGAGGGAAAGTATTTTCTACAGGAAACAGTTTAGTGAATTATAGTAGATTTAAAATTAAATGTAGATTTAAGAACTGATGGGTTAGGCAAATTTTTCATTCTCATTTATATAGTAACTCCATCCATCCATCCATCCATTATCCAACCCGCTATATCCTAACTACAGGGTCACAGGGGTCTGCTGGAGCCAATCCCAGCCAACACAGGGTGCAAGGCAGGAAACAAGCCCCAGGCAGGGCACAACAGGGCTGGCACGCACACACACACACACACACACACACACACACACACCAACCACACACTAGGGACAATTTAGAATCGCCAATGCACCTAACCTGCACGTCTTTGAACTGTGGGAGGAAACCCACACAGACATGGGGAGAACATGCAAACTCCACACAGGGAGGACCCGGGAAGTGAACTTGGTCTCCTAACTGCGAGGCAGCACCGCTACCCACTGCACCACCGTGCCACATAGTAACTCCATCCATCCATCCATTTTCCAACCTGCTGAATCCAAACACAGGGTCACGGGGTTCTGCTGGAGCCAATCCCAGCCAACACAGGGCACAAGACAGGAACCAATCCCGGGCAGGGTGCCAACCCACCGCAGGACACACACAAACACACCCACACAGCAAGCACACACTAGGGCCAATTTAGAATCGCCAATCCACCTAACCTGCATGTCTTTGGACTATGGGAGGAAACCGGAGCGCCCGGAGGAAACCCACGCAGACACGGGGAGAACATGCAAACTCCACGCAGGGAGGACCCGGGAAGCGAACCCAGGCCTCCTTACTGCGAGGCAGCAGCGCTACCACTGTGCCACTGTGCCGCCTACATAGTAACTCATGAAATTAAAATATTAATAATCAAAATTATTACCTTTGTTGCATCCAAAGTGATTTCTGATATCAAAGGTCATTATGCTATCATAGTTTGAAAAATGCACAGTATTAAAAAAAGATGATCTTCACTAATGTGCATGTAGCCAAACAGTACAACAGAGAATTGTTTTCTAATTTTCTCATTTCACTTCTCTGTACACTTATATAACCATAAACCCATAATGGCTGGATATTCTGTTTTAAACTCTGCTCCTCCTTGACTTCTTCTTTTATGATAGTAACAATTACTTTGGTTAAATCATGCAACAGAGAAGTAATTGTAATTTTTAATCATGTTCCACATATGACAGACCTTATATTGTTCAAATAACATAAAGGACACTTGTCAACTAAATCCACTCTTCTTAGCAGGTGATAAATTTTTTAATTACATGTCATGATAAGTTGATTTCCTTAATGAAACCTACTTAACTTCAGATATCCCTGCATTAACTCTATAAGGAAGATGAAAGAATATTTAAGGGAGAATATCATATTCTATTTTACATACAAAAGAAGGCATCAAACTAATAAGATAACATCTTTATCTCATTGTATTTCTAAAGTTAATTTGGAGTATTTGAGGTAGTCCAACTTCAAATCTCCATAAAAATTTAAATTTTCCAAATAGAGTTTGACCTTTTGTTTACAAAGAGGTATTACTTATACCACATTATACAGAATTCTTAGTGTGAACTTAGAGAAAAAAGCATATAATAGCATATAACATCATATATAGTACATTAAGAAGCCATTCATATCATAACTAAAATGACCTCTTATGGGTATAAAAATATTGAAGTAAAGAAAGCAAATAACCCATTTAAGGAAAATGCTAGATTTTATTTTGAATTCAGAAACAAAGAAGTCTAAATTACCAGGTTTTTTTTAGTTTAGGTACACATTTCAGATGCAAAGTTGTTTTTACGGTGGAAAAGTCTTCAGTTTTACAAATATAATTCTCCTTAAAATATCATCAAAAGTGTTAACTGTGCTCCTTTAAGGTACTGACAGAGGTACCCTCCAACACACACTACATCAAGCATCTACTGTATGTCTGATTTCTCTAGATTGAGTGTTGTAAGTTTACCAGGTTTAAAATCAATTTGGGCAAAAGCATATTATCTGTTTTAATGTCTCTATACTGTTACTATACTATAGTGACTCACCCTCTTTTTGTTTTTCTTCCAGTTTATGATGTTACCATAGAACCTTGCTTGTGTTTGGGTTTTGATTTATCGTTTGTTTCTAATTTATCCCCACTCTTTTGCTTTTTTGTATTTACTTTTTGTAAATTACTCTCAGGTGCAGTATTGGGTGACTTAATAGAATTTTTTAAGAACTTGGCCACTGCAATTTTCTCAAATGATTCCTGTGCAAATGAGAAAAAGTTTTCATAATTATTAAGCACTTATCTGTAAAATATATTGTGAGATTTTGAAGAATCTCCTGTAACATAAATTTTGGATGGTTTGATTTTTGGTCTTTAGACTGTCCTAAATCAATTTTTTATAGAAAACATACTATTAGTGTACGCTGCATTTTTTTGTTTGATATAAGAATTATATTTTATTAGATTGCCCCTAGTTCCTGGATCTTTATTTAATTTGTTTTTATTTTCTGTTAATGTGCCAATTTCAGGTCACTGTTTCTGAATTATTCAATAATATTTTGTATTTTTTAAAATTTTGTTTAAAAATTAATTGCTTTATATATACCAAGTTGTTAAGCTCAAAAGCATGGTTGCTACAAGGCTACAAGGGTCAAAATGAAATTGGTGTGTTCTCTGTTAGCGCCTTAAAGGCAACTGCAAAAATGGATAGACTTGACAAAACCCTAACCAAAAAAGACTAAACACTAAGTACTTTTGTACTTATCTTGTGTAATGCACTCTTGCTTAGACTATTCTATTGTTTTTGCTCTTAAAGAAAGACATTTGCTCATCTCTGTTACATGAGATTAATTTTTGTCCAACTGAACTGTTTACCAATCTAATATGAACATAATAATTATGGTTAAACATTGTCCATCTAACACGTCTGTCTTGATTTAAATTATCAAAAAATCAACTTGGATTAGAGCTTCTTATGAAAGACAGTTTGTTGTGGCTACTTCCCTTGGTCTCATGCTCTGGCCATGTCCTAAATACATCATAATGGTCTGCTGCAGTACATTATTATATTTGATAACTTCATTTATTCTGCGTACTTACCTAAAAGAATTCTAATACATATTACTGCAAACTGAATAAGATATACTGAAATGGACTACTTGTAATTAGAAAAATTAAATTCAATCAACTGGGAGCTACTCCAGATTTTTTCAGTATAAGGTGGCTCTGTATTAACACTGTTGTCAGTTAGCTATAATTAAACTGAGTGCTGGCTGCAGTCAATGCCTTCAAAGTTTCTGCCTAGTTAATTAACCTTTGAGTTCACATTTATTACTCTGCTTTGGTTTCCTTTCTTCACTCTGGGAAAAGAGGACCTGAATGAAAGCAATATACTATTTCAGGATCCATCCATCCATTTTCCAAACCCCCTTATCCTTAGCAGGGTTATGGGAAGCTGGAACCTAAACCAGCAAGCATCAGGTGCAAGGCAGGAGCAGTCCCTTGACAGTCCATTGCATTGTGAATGCATAGAAAGACACACACACACACACATGCACACGCACACACACACCCACACACACATGCACTTGCACACACACACACACTAGGGCCAAATTAGCAACACCTTTCGACCTAACCTGAGTATATTTGGACTCCATGCAAGGTGCACTTAGGATGCAAACCCCGGTCCCCTTTATTGCAATGCAGTAGCACTACCACTGCACTACCATGCTGCCTCTGAAACTTATAGTAAAATATCTCTTGCCGCAAGCTGCAGCATCTTACATCATCCTGATCGACAAAAACTTTTCAAGTCTTCTCAGACAGTTTTTTATTTAGAGAGTGGCAGAGATCTAGAAAGTCTTTCTTTAAGAGACCTTTCAGTTAAATTATCAATTTACATTATCAATTTAAATCAGTCAAATTATTAGTGCACTAAACATTAAATCAACTATGAAAATTCAAAGCGCTATAATAAACTCAAAGTCAAAGAAAAAGTAAGTGAATGCCAGAAAGCACACATAAAGTAAGTTGCTGCTTAAGCACAAGTCTCTAAGTCTTAGTTTGCACAAAGTTTTAACGATGTCTTGTTATAGCCATAACCCTGAAGATGTCATGAATCACAAATTGCAAGCCTCATCTGCTGTCACACACGTGCGCATGGGAGGCATCTAAAGGGCTTGAGTAAGGGCAGTTCCGAATCATACCAGGATGTGGTAGAGAGCACTGAGTCTTTTTCTCCCTTTCCTGCAGACCATTCACGGGAGATTCCACCTGGCCCTCTAGACGTCACTTCTGAGTCCGAGTCTATGGAAAAAGACCTTGCCGGCTCAGGCCCCTGTGATTTCACTTCCGGGCTTGAACCTATGGCTGAAGACCTTAATGAGCCCGACCCCTTTGACCTCACTTCCTGTCTCCCCCTTTAAAAGCCTCCACCTTTTCCTCGGTTTTGTGCACATCAGTGCTGTATTCATTTTTTGACTTTGCAGCCAGGAAAACCCAAACCTTGCTATTGCTCTGTGTGGAGTTTGTGACACTGCCTAAAAGAGCACAGTGTCTGAGACTCCAAAATGTTAGTGCTAATAAAATAAACATATAAAATGGTGGCAACCGTGAAAAACAAACACCCAAAATTGCAACAAGATGACATCAACAGAGTAGAGAGATAGTTAGATAGATACAACTTGATTTTTCCCCTAGGGTAAATTTGGCAAATATGGTAATTGTAAAAATAGAAGCAAACAGTAAATAAAAATAAATGACATGTAATAATGATAAATACATGTAAATAACAAATATTTATTGTATTTTTGACAGCCATAAATTAATGTTCTTTCATAAATTAAACTCAGTGTCCTATGACCATCTCATTTATATATACATACAGTATAATCATAAATAAAAATATCCCAGGCTGCTACTGTTTTCCTGCAGATTCAACACATAGTCCACAAATGTTTCCTCCATTTCTTAGACATGTAACAAAGATATATATTTCTCAATGTATATATAAATGGACTACAGTCAGATTTACTGTTCAGGATATAGGCTGTGAGAACCTTTATTTCTATAAGAATTTTGAGTTGTCTTTGATGCATTGAAAGAAGAGCAGTGGATTACTAAAAATAACATAACATTATCTAACCCATTTCAGGGTCACTGGAGTGTTGAGGCTTATTCCAGCAGCATCTAGCAGTATCTATCATACCAACTGAAATTAAATCCGGGCAAGAGACATGTAATTGACTATTGTGAATAATGCAAAATTGTTGATGCAGGTTCAAAATAGAATAGCGAGGCACTAATGTCTCTTTTAAAATGGCTTAACAGAAGAGTTCACATGAAAGACTGTGAGTCATCATTTGGAGATAATTTTTAATAATTAACTGAAATATTAACTGAGTTGGGTTACAAGCTGAAAAATTAATTTGGAATGACAAATCAGAGAACTTCTGCAATACCCATTTGTCATTCCCAGCAGCATTTTCAGTGGTACTTCAGGAGTACATAAGGCTCACTTGACTTTATCTTGAAAAAAGCAAAAGTGTGCTTCATCCAGGCTTTTTAGAAGATACAGTAATCATGTGCATTTCAGCAGAAGTTATCTCGAGCAGCAGGGAAAAAAAGTAACACTGTTCTTGTCAATTACTACTTGAGTTGTTCAGTTGTGCATCAATTCATCTATCCATTTAATCATACACCGGGCCCTATATTGTGTGAAATTTAAACCTGTTAATGAAATAAAATGTATTGACTCTGTGCTACAAAACATGAATCTTGTACTGAATTTTCAGATTTGTTTGGGTTAAATGGAGTACCTGTTATGGTTTATGTTTAAGATAGTACACCTGCAGTATAAGTTCTACATTATTTGAAGGAGACCCAACTCCTTTATCAATTTTACTGTGCTGTAATTGCTCTAAACGCTTAATGATTTTGGGATATCCCTCTTTATGCAACCACCATCAACTCATTCCCTGGAGCAAATTAAATATTACGAGGAAGGCAATTATATTTTTTGAAAAGCTTGCAAGTAAAACCACATTTTTATCAAGTCAATGAAAAACTTACTGTACATTTTATTTGAATTTATCTGATGTTTTTACTGCCTTTAAGGCATTTAATGACCGTAAATGCCTTAGAGGCATAAAGGATGGCCTGGACACACTGGAAACTGTTATAGAAAAGAGGATGGTGGCAAAAAGCATGCCATCATGCAAAATTCCCACCATCCTCTCCAGGGGACACTCTCTTGGAGCACGTTTAGCCACAGGCTCATTCCAACATGGTGTGCTAAAAAGCACCTCTGGGGGTCTTTTCTGCTTATTGCTATCAGGCATTTCAATGCTTCCTCCCAGAGCATTCATTAAATTTATTTTGAAATTCCATTTTCACATATCTGAACAATATACATTTTTTATTATTATTTATTTATTTATATTTGAGTATTCATTTATTTATTTTTATTTACATATCATTTGATTATTTGTCCTTGTTTTTATGTTTCTGCTGCTGTATGCATCTGAATTTCCCCTTGGGATTAATAAACTGTATCTAATCTAATCTAATCTAATCTAATGTAAAAACATGATAATTATAACAATCAAATTAGACTAAGAATAAGTTAACTAAAATTCAGGAAGAAAACAAGTGGAAGATGTTGCTTATCATTATATATACATATCTGGTAATACCCGATGGCTTAGATACATATAATGTTCAAGCCTTTAACAAAATTGTTATGGTATATTGGCTGTGTATATGGTAGTTTAAGTATGAAACTTTTTGATTTTATTAAAAAATCTGTCTGTACAGGCTAAATACATAGATGAAATAAGAATGCCAGAGGGATATAATCTAAGTGCTAAAACACAAAAGTGTGAGTTTCATATAACTTCAGTAACTTTTGGGTGTATGTGATCCTCCAAGATAATCTATTGATATAATTAAGAATACTTGCCTTTCCATTTCTATTTAGTTTGTTGCATTTCTTTATTAGTACAATAGATTTTTTTAAGAATTTTAGACCTGTATTTGATCTAATAACTACTTTAACCGAGAAATTGAGACCAGAAACTCCACAAGCCTTTGAAACAAATGTATCTTCTTCTCACTTTTGTGCCTCTACTTAGCCATTGTGACCAGCCGGTTCTTTCTAAAGCACAGAAAAAAATGTCAGATATAGCCTTGGAGAATTTTTTTAGAGAATTCTGCAGTGTATTATAAAATTTTGTATTAAACAAAACTGAGGAATATTACATTTTCCTAGGAGAGCCCCCCATATTTATTAAGAGATACAAGATGTATGCCTTGCTTTAAAATTAAACACTAGAATATAAGAAATGTTTTGAAAGGAGCAACCCATTCACCATGAAGTGAATTGTCAATGTCATGTCATTTTGTTTCAGTATGACTATGCAACATGCATTTGAGATGTGATGTTTTGCTTTTGTTATTGTTGAGCAATTTTTGCTCTAGCGTGGTTTAAGATGGTTATGATATGTTTTCTTTGTCATGTGTCTAGCAGACTGTAAAATATACATAAACCCTGGAAAGGCATTTTGTGTATTTGAAAGTCGTAACAACAAATTAAGTTTGCCTTAATCCCCAGTTTGAAAAAGGCTCTCTCAGAAATGAGAAACAAAGTGGGAGCCTCTGTCAGAAATAATTGAGGCCAGAAACTAATGCAGCTTAAAGATGCCTGGCACAAAAATATCCACTAGCGTCTTGAAGGAGGGAAGTCTTCTAAGGGGGATAAACTGTTCAGTTTTAGAAAAGTGTTTCACTAGTACCGAAATGACTGTAAATACCTTAGAGGGTGGCATGTCCATGCTGTGAGCTATAGACAAACTGAATCAATGCCATGTCAGGCACCAGCAAGGGATGTAATAGGCTCACTGGGTAACAACATACTACAGTGGTACTGTGGCAAATAACATATTCCAAATAGGCAACCTCTGATTGCGATTCAACAGGGTAATCAAAATTGGCAGTAGGCATACTCTTTAGTTTTGGAATACCGTATCACAAAGGAGGTGCAACTCCAAATTGCATGTCTTTATATGTTACCTTTGGAACATACTGAAAAACTGAGGGACTGCCAAGCTGTTATATAACTTTGGGCTCTGAACAGTGCATTGCATTTTCCAAATACATCTGAATTTGTGACAAGGAACTGGGCATAATTAATCACATTGAACAACCTGACTAGAAGTAAGACAGAGCCTCTCTACCCAGTATGTGTTATTTGCTTGCCAGAATGCAGCTGTGACCATTATTTTTTTTGTTAAAATTTGCATTTTTTTATGCAATTAAAACGGGATTACTGGACTGGTACCCCAACCCTTTTACAAGTGTCCCACAAGTTTCTGACAACACATGCATGTAAGAATTTCACTTAACTCTGTGACAATAATGACTCTGTTAACCTATTGCTACATAACCCAAACAAAGCTTCTGTTAATGTGTTGTGTATCAATAAGTGACTAATGTGCACTAATGTATATGTCCAGTTGGCCTATCTGCAATTTAAAGTCATTATTGAAGATGGCGCCGACTGGTGGGGCTGGCCATGTGCTCGTCTCGCTAATCTATGTTTTAACTTCATTTTTATGTATTAGTTTATCTCAACGGCCACTGTCCTATGATTGTGATTCTTTACTTAACATATTTTCTTGCTTGCTTTCCTCTCAATTTTCATCTCCTGATGGGATATTATGTGAACCTCCACCTTTGTTTTATTCATCTCCTGATTTCTTCACCTGGATGCTGGTGTTCACCTGTATCAGTGAGCTAAATGCCTCTCGAAGACACAAACGCACTAGCTGCCACTGTTGAAAAAGAGCTGGTATTGCTGTTAAACAACGCTGACTCAAGTCCCAAATCTTGGATTCCCAATGCCTGCGAGTCGTCTATGACCCAGCTTCTCCTGCACTGGACTCCATCCCTGGTCCATGGGTGCTGGATATCAGATTTAATTTCTCCATCTCAAGGCGACATCACTCTTCCTCGGTGTGCTCTCAGGGAGTAAATGCTGCTAATCTTCGCGCGCTCACCTGTGCTCATCCCGCAGCGAGCTCTTCTACTTCTATCAAGGCTGCTCTCTTGAACGTGAGATCCGTGTCTAATAAAACTTTTATTCTGCAAGACTTTATTATCTCAAATAAACTGGATTTCTTTTTCATCACTGAGACCTGGATTGTAAATAGATAGATAGATAGATAGATAGATAGATAGATAGATAGATAGATAGATAGATAGATAGATAGATAGATAGATAGATAGATAGATAAGATACTTTATTAATCCCAAGGGGAAATTCACATACTCCAGCAGCAGCACACTTATACAAAAACAATATTAAATTAAAGAGTAATAAAAATGCAGGTAAAAAAAGACAATAAATTTGAAAAATGTTAACGTTTACCACGCCGGGGGGAACTGAAGAGTCGCATAGTTTGGGGGAGGAACGATCTCCTCAGTCTGTCAGTGGAGCAGGACAGTGACAGCAGTCTGTCGCTGAAGCTGCTCCTCTGTCTGGAGATGATACTGTTCAGTGGATGCAGTGTATTTTTCATTATTGATAGGTGCCTGCTCAGCGCCTGTCACTCTGCCTCGGATGTCAAACTGTCCAGCTCCATGCCTACAATAGAGCCTGCCTTCCTCACCAGTTTGTCCAGGCGTGAGGCGTCCTTCTTCTTAATGCTGCCTCCCCAGCACACCACGGCGTAGAAGAGGGCACTTGCCACAACCATCTGATAGAATATCTGCAGCATCTTATTGCAGATGTTGAAGGATGCCAGTCTTCTAAGGAAGTATAGCCGGCTCTGTCCTGTCTTGCACAGAGAATCAGTATTGGCAGTCCAGTCCAATTTATAATCCAGCTGCACTCCCAGGAATTTATAGGTCTGTACCCTCTGCACACAGTCACCTCTGATGATCACAGGGTCCAGGAGGGGTCTAGGCCTCCTAAAATCCATCACCAGCTCCTTAGTTTTTCAAGTGTTCGGGTGTAGGTGGTTTGAGTCGCACCATTTAACAAAGTCCTTGATGAGGTTCCTATACTCCTCCTCCTTCATGTTTTACTGACTTGGTACCATCAGGTTATTCATTTTTAAACTCTCCTCAGCTGACTCATCATGGTGGGGGCATTGTCACTGTTTTTAAAAGTATGTCCTTGTGTCGGAGCCTTACAAGGGGTCTGTTTAGTAGCTTCAAACTGCAACTTTTCGAAGTCTGCTGCTCCCCTTCTTTGTTGTTTGCTGTGGTTTATAGACCTCCTGTAATTAATGATATCTTCATTTCTGAATTCTCTGATCTCCTGGCTGATATAACCCTCTCCCATGACAAAGTATTTATTGTTGGTGATTTTAACATTCACGTTTGTTGTCAATCGAAACCTTTGGTTAATGACTTTTTATCACTATTGGACTCATTTGATTTTATCAAGCATATTAATACGCCAACTCGTCCTCTCGGTCACACCCTTGATCTTGTTCTTATACATGATATTTCAGTTAATAATATTGATTTATGTGATGTTTCTTTTACTGATCACTTTTTTATAATGATGGATTTGAATATTACTGTTGATGTTCCTACTACTAGTTGTGCTCCACACTGTTCTCGCTTTTTAAATTCTTCTATTATATTCGATTTTAAAACCATATTCTATAGCCTTGATGTACATGTTCAATATGATGGTATTTATGATTCTGTTTTAGAATTTAATTCTTCTTGTAAAGCAGTTTTAGACTCAATTGCGCCACTCAAGATACACTGTAAAAAGGGAAGACCTGCTCCATGGTTAAATAAAACTATGCGACCGCTACGCCACGCCTGTCGAACTGCGGAACGGCACTGGAAAAAAGATGGACTGATTGTTTCTAAACAGATTTTAGGACTTATCTATTCAACTTCCAGGTTGGAGTTAAGAAAGCTAAACATGATTTCTTCGCTGATTTAGTGTCCCGTCATTCTAAGAATCCTAGGGTCTTATTTAAATCAATTAATGCGGCCATTCACCCTCATTTTGTAATGGGATTAAATAGTATTGTTCTTTCATGTGAGCAGTTTCTTTCATTCTTTGTCAGTAAAATTGATACAATCCTCTGTGGTATTGTTCCAACTGGCTATGAACTTCCTACTGTTAATCATGGTATTGTCTTGGAATCTTTTGATCTTGTCTCACTTTTACAGTTAAAAAGTACTATTGACACCCTTAGACCTACTCTCAGTCCTCTTGATATTATACCACCACTCCTCTTAGTGGAAGCCTTTGATTTTTTGGGTCCACCTTTACTAGCCATTATCAATGGTTCTATTAGTAAGGGGGTTGTGCCCTCGTTTTTTAAATATACTGTGGTGCGTCCCTGTCTAAAAAAGGCAGAATTAGATCCTGCAGTTTTAACCAATTTTCGCCCGATTTCCCAATTGCCATTTCTGGCTAAAATATTAGAAAGAATTATTTATAATCAATTGGTTGATCACCTTAACTCCAATAATTTATTTGAGATCTACCAATCTGGCTTTAGGCATTATCGTGGTGTTGAGACGGCCTTCCTGAAAGTATTCAATGACATCTCAATTATCACTGACTCAGGTGGTGCTGCAGTCCTTGTCCTCCTTGACCTTTCCGCTGCCTTTGACACTATTGACCATGAGCTATTGCTGTTGCAGCTTGAACATCTTGTTGGGCTTAAAGGGGTTGCTCTTAACTGGTTCAGGTCATATCTAATTGGTAGACACTTTCAGTGGCTTTAAATTCCTCTTTTTCATCTACTGCTCCTCTTAAATGTGGTGTTCCTCAGGGATCCATTTTGGGTCCTATTTTATTCTCTATATACCTTCACCCTATTGGAGCTATTTTTAGGAAATTTAACATTTCTTTTCACTGCTATGCTGATGATACACATGTTTATATTCCCGTCTGCAACTCTGCAATGAATCAACTGCACAACTGTCTTTTTGAACTAAGATCCTAGATGGCTAATAATTTTCTTGTTCTGAATCAAAATAAAACGGAGGTGCTTATAGTGGGTCCAATCGCTAAAGCCCAAATTGGTCTTGGACTTCTCGGCTTTTTCTCTGCCTTTTACAAACCTCAAGTCCGCAATCTTGGTGTTATTTTTGACAGAAAATTTTTGAGAAACAAATGAATTCTGTAGTCAAGAGTTGCTTTTTTCAGCTTTTCCATCTTTTAGGTAAGATCAAGCCTTTTTATCTTCTAGGGATCTTGAGAAAGCTACTCATGCTTTTATCCTTCCTCACCTTGATTACTGCAACTCACTGTATTCTGGGATTAGTAAATCCCTGATACACAGGTTACAGTTGGTCTAGAATGATGCCGCTCATTTTCTGGTTGGGGCAAGAAAGTCTGATTCTGTTTCTCCAATATTAGCTTCTTTACACTGGCTGTCTGTCAGTTTTCAAATTGATTTTAAAATCTTGTTGCTAGTTTTTAAATCTTTACATGGGCTTGCTCCTGCCTATTTATCTGAATTTTGTGCTTTACACCAGCCATCTAGAGTGCTTAAATCTTCTGGTCAGTTGTCTTTTGTTGTCCCTTGTACCAAGTGTAAAACTAAGGGGGACAGGGCTTTTGCAGCTGCTGCTCCTCGCCTGTGGAACTCTTTACCTCATTACATAAAGGAGTCGTCTACAATTGAACTGTTCAAAACAAGATTAAAGACTCATTTCTATTCACTTGCTTTCGTCATTGTGATTATGTAATCTTACTTCTATTTATTATTTATTTTATTTATGTTAATTTATTTTATTTCTATTTATGTTATTTATGTTAATTGTATGTTTTTTCTTCTTTAATTGTAAAGCACTTTGGCCACAGCATTCCAACATTGTTTTAAATGTACTATATAAATAAATTGACATTGACATTAAAGTCGAGCTGAAGTTCCTCTGTGGCTTTAGGATCCTAAATCCTTCTCATACTTTCAAGTTTCATACTTCCCAATGAGTATTCAAATCTGACATTTTCTCTTTCTACATGTAATAATTTACTTTTTACTTGTATTAAATTTCAAGTTTGAATTTTGTCCAGGCTCATGTGTAATGGATTCAGATTATTCTAGATTATCTGCTGTAGTCTTTAAAAGACACTAGTGAACTGATCTAAGACCAAAATGACAATACCGGAGATACTCTAATAATAAAAAGGGTGTTTATTAAATAATTAAAGATTAATATCAGCAGGAACCCGGATATAAAACACAACAGGGTGAATGAAGCTATATGTAAGCTTTCAATGTCTTACTAAACAATACTAGACTCTTATCTACCCTGTGGGATGGTTGTTCCACCAAACGGCCTTGTACAAACTCATTTTCACCTATTTAGCCTTCCTTCAGCTACCCCACTTAAGTCTTTGTTGCCAATTGCCTCCCAACTGCAAGTATATTGGTCTGCAGACTGAGAGGGGCCCACAGCTTCTTCTTTGTGAATCATTGGTATTATGGAAGGCATCAGGTCACCTGTGATCCTAGATTAAGGACCTATCCCCAGCTACTTCAGCACTTTCAGGTTTAGACTATCACACACACTATCAAGGTCCAGAGAGGCTGTCCTGGTGGAGCCCTGTCATAGTGTGATGTGGCTCCACACTGACACCAAGCAAGTTTATGGACTACTGCTTTAATGGGAATCACCCACCACACTCAATGATTTAATCTAGAGCTTGATAAAACACCATAGTTATCTCTCAGAACCACTTGTTCTAGTATCATTTACACTTTCATTTTACTATTATGTGTATCATCTGCAAATTTAACCAGCTTGTTATTTAAATTCTTATCAAGATAATTTATTATCTGTATTTAAAATAGCTGTGTCTCCAGTACTGTTCCTTGAGAGACACCACTTCCACCATCATCTACTTCTAAAAAATGTTCTTGCATCATTAGCCTTTGCTTTCTGTGTTAACTCCAGTTTTGCACTGTGCCCTAACTCCCACATCTTTTAGTTTAATCACAAGGCTCCCGTTTGGTGTTTTATCAAAAAGTTTTCTGAAAATTATAATAAATAATAACACGTGCACCTCTCTGAACATATGTTTTTTGTTGATACTGATAGAATATGTGTGACCCTTGATATTCCCCATGCAGACTCTTCACTGACACCCCTGTTCTTTTCATGAGATTATTGTCCTTTTATTAATAAATTCTTCCATTAATGTAATCATAATGCATGTAAAGCCGGTAGCACATTACACAACATCTAATAGGAGTAGATATGAAACTTGACAACTACAGATGCTGATCTCGTTGCCTTGAGGATGTCAGATTACTTAACTATGAACTGCAGGAGACAACACAAGATTCTGTGATAACTTTCCAGCCTAGTTTCACACTTATAAAGTACTTCAAGATTACTTCTTGCTGACAGCCAATTAAAGTATTACCTGGCAGTGCTGGTGCTGAACAAAGCTTTCCAGATATTGTGAGTTCAGCTGCATTCTAGGAATGTATTCTTGCTTTTTTCTATTCTGTTGTGATATAACAAACATAAGACAGCAGACAGATGAGCCTCTGTTCTGTTTGCATGGTCCAAAATCAAGGAATACATTATTCCTCATGGATGCATTCTATGTAGTATACTTCTGGGTAAATGCTCGGTAGTTGTCAGCTGTAACAAAGACACATGTCTGCCTCTAAGGCTTAAGACCAAATCAAATGGTTTCATTTATTCAGGAAGAGTCAGATTGGTTGGACTGAGTCACTGGGATGTTATCTGAATAAAGTCTATGACTGAAAATCTCTGGAAAAATTATGCAGTATGATGGGGCCTTTAGACTCATGACCTGGAGTAATTTGAATCACCATTTTGGAGAGTTCATAAAATATTAAATGCAGCTACTGTTGTCAACTTATCTGTCAGTCTGTCTACCTGAAACAACTTTTTTCTCAAAGAACTGCTTTCATTCATAGTTGGTAAACTTTTCCTTCAAGCAAATTTCTCAGTATAAATGTAATTTTCACTGAAATATCTTGAATAGAGAAATGTATAAACCGTTGAAATTTGAAAGATTCTCATTAGCAAGCGTTGACAAATTTTCAGAATTACCCACCTTAAAAAAAGAGGAACTTTCTTCACATTTTATTTAAACCAGTATATTTTGTAGTTCTTCCTCTTTCACTTGTCAGAACAGTCTCTTCAAACCACAACGCATATCATCACTGCAAATTATTGGAGCAGCAGCAACGTCACACACACTGCAAGAAATACACAGTCACATCAGCTGCATTGAAAACCTCTGCCACATCATCTCAGTTCAATTTATACCTCAAGTTTTATCAGATAACTTAAATGACGTTTATAGCATTAAAAGTAAAAAATGAAAGCCTTTAAAGCAAAACGTCACTTAACTTCAAGGGGAAAGAAGCTCCAAAAGCTCTGTAGGGGTGATTCTGGGGACTTTGAGGCCTCAAGGCATGAAACACCATGGGGCTTTCCAACTCACTCTTTCTCAATTTCTGACAAAGTGCACTAAAATAATGCCCATCACAAACTATCTAAATTAATAAGATCGGCAGGAAGAATTTAACAAACATAAATCTTTTATTTTAATTTTATGAAAAGCATTATTTAAATAAAGCAACACAATGAAAACAACATTTATAGAGAAAATATTAGAACAATAATAATAGAATAAAATGCATTTTAAAAATCAAAATAAGTAAAAAATAAATAAAATAGTAAATTAATATAAGGTGCACATGGTTTTAAAAATAAATCCATCCATCCATCCATTTTCCAACCCGCTGAATCCGAACACAGGGTCATGGGGGTCTGGGGCACATAATAGAAATTGAAAAATTGCTTGTAAAGGTATTACTGTAACTTTCAAAATTGCTGTTTTCAGGCTTTGAGTTCAGCAAATTCAGTCACTATGTCTTGCAAGTCAAAGGACCTTCAAACACCAAGCTTTATATAAATCAGAATTAGGTCTGAAAGCCTCCTGGCACATGATAGATCTCAAGTATGATTCTTTCACCAGAGGCAACAGTGATAGGAAGAGTCAGGAGGAGACGCAGTGCAATACTAGCAGTCTTGGTTATTTTCACAGAGCAATCAAATGACAAGTAGACTGAAACACAGCACATAAACACAGCATCAAGCTGACTGAAACACTGCATCTTCTGAGAATGACTGAGACTGTGATTGTGAGCTACTAACACTCAGCTTTTCCACTCATCAAATTTTGTTTTTTCATAAAAAAAAATCCTTTCATCAAAAAAAAAAAATTTCACCAGCAATTTCTTTTCCATCTAATTTTTTTCACCCATGTCACCTAAGGGACTCCATAATATCCTAACATGGTCCTCTTAAGCATATATTTTCACAACTAACTCTAAGTTAACTATATATTTTTGGCAGGTGAAGGTGTCTTTATTGCTGGCTGTAAACCTAAGCTGTACATTTTGCAGGACACACAATATACGGTATAAACGTGCCTTTGGCAGGTAGAGAACAAATTGAATTTACATTCAGTGATGAGTTTATCATTGTCTAGGTGTTTTCATTTGCTTCTGTGCCTTTCGATCATTCACTAAACTTGCATTCAAGTTTTCACCACCATCTGGAAGAACAACTTCAGGCCACTGGTTTCTGTAATTTTTGTTTTACTAACAGAGTCTTCACTCTAGATAAGGTATCACGTATGCCCCTCTGGACACTCTGTCCATTTGCTCAGAATATGTGAGACATTCCCGCATAGGAATACTTGATTGAATCAATATTATTCTACTATTGATTCTGCTATTGACATTCTACTATTTACCAATGTCATGCTCCTTCTTTTCCTCCTGCCCTTGTTTTTTTTTTGTTCCACATTTTGCTCCCAGACATGTAGATTTATTTTCATGATTTATGAAAACAGCACTGATTACATTCAGCTTTACTTAAAAAGTAATTCTCAGAGCAAACATATTTATCCAGGATATCAACACCCCCATCCAAATGATGGGTTCCAACTGTTTTGTTGTAGTGTCAATCCTGTACTTCAAGGGGGTCCTGTAGATTTGCAATAAGTACCTATGTAAATGAATGTGCTTGGGCATCCCTTTCCCAGTTCGGGGCCCCAGGCCTGTGCCTGGCCTGTACCTGTGCCTCTGTATAAGGCATTACATACTGTATACAGTGAATAAACACTTACTCGGCATTTACATTTCAATGAAAACAACTTAGGCTGCATTGTCTGAAGATTATAATGATTGAATATTTTTCTGACACCATAAGCTATTGGCAAAGCACCACAGGCCCTTGCAGACACCAATTTAGTTTATGGTTTCAACATAGATTTTAACTCTCCATCAGGTAATTTTTAAAACATTTTATATGTAAGAAATAAGCATCAGCCATATGCTGTCCACAACCATCAACTAACAATTATGGAAAATAAACAATTTTTACATCACTTGAGTTAGAATCAATTTGTTATGAAAGCTATTTCATTCACCATTAGACTATTTGGGCCTGGTTTTTAACTATATGTGATTGTAAAACATATACTTTAAGTACTCTACTTATGCACATAATTACATTCTGTTATCATCTATTATTTTTGCATATGACTCATTGCTACAAAATATTTAATATACAAAAAAATATGTCTCTCTTTGATTAAATAAATAGATAAAACTAAAATACATTTCCAAGCATTTAACTAAATCCCTGAACACACTTACTTGAATGTTATGCCACACACACATGTCTAACTTGTTTACATAATGGGATAACATTTGCTAGCTTCTATAGGAATTCCCCCAAATGCTGCAGCATTTTTGTAGACAGTAAGACTATTTTTAGTAATTATAGTTTTTTACAACCACATCTGAACAAGAGTGGGTATCTACTGGAATGCTTAGTATAGACATGAAAAGGCATTTTTTTTAAAAAATTGATCTGGAAAGAGGCATTTCTGTGCTGCCATACTAAACTGCTTTGTGGAAGGTGCGTCTGCTACAAAGCAGGCAACACAGCAAAGTAGGTCTATTTTTAAAAAACGGAAAATTTAGCACTGAGTTCCCACATCATCATTTGTTGGTGTCTGTTCTTCTCACTTCAATTTTGGCATCATATTCTTCTAACATACAGTAATACAGGTTTAAATTTTGCATAAATTGTGAGCCATGCAGCCATCTGTTGACCTAGACAATACTTTGTCTATGAACTGCCTAACTACGCGTTCAATATAAAATTGCATGCCTTTCAGTAGTGAAAGGACAACCTGTAATAAAAGGTAAAGAACCTTCAAACAACACATATTTTATGATTCAAACACAACATTCTGAGAAAATAGGAAAGCTGTGCGAAATGTTGTGCAGCCATGCTTTTGTTGGGCAGTGTGAGGTTGGCAAATGGTTCAAATAACATTTCTCCACATAACTTTTGTTTTTTGCATCAGGACTCTCCAATTCTTTAAATCTAAATTATCATACCAAGTCACTTTTTAGGTACCCGTCTGTCAACTTCTTTTCCACAATATATATGGAGCACACTTACTGTGCCTTATGTAAGTTTTTCAAATGAAAAGGCTACTGGAATGAATGCATCTGTCCAAACAATCAGAAACAGACTTCATGAGGGTGGCCTGAGGGCCCGATATCCCCTAGTGGGCCCTGTGCTCACTGCCCGGCACCATGGAGCTCGATTGGCATTTGCCATAGAATACCAGAATTGGCAGGTCCACCACTGGCGCCCTGTGCTTTCACAGATGAGAGCAGGTTCACTCTGAGCACATGTGACAGACATGAAAGGGTCTGGAGAAGCTGTGAAGAATGTTATACTGCCTTTAACATTGTTCAGCATGACCGGTTTGGTGGTGGGTCAGTGATGGTCTGAGGAGGCATATCCATGGAGGGACACACAGACCTCTACAGGCTAGACAATGGCACCTTGACTGCCATTAGGTATCAGGAGGAAATCCTAGCACCCATTGTCAGACCCTATGCTGGTGCAGTGGGTCCTGGGTTCCTCATGATGCATAACAATGCCTGGCAAGAGTGGTGGGAGTATGCAGGCAGTTCCTGAAGTATGAAGAAATTGATACCATTGACTGGCCCCCACGCTTGCCTGACCTAAATCCAATAGAACACCTCTGGGACATTATGTTTCGGTCCATCCGACGCCACCAGGTTTTACCTCAGACTGTCCAGTAGATCAGTGATGCCCTGATCCACATGTGGGAGGAGATCCCTCAGGACATCGTCCGTCGTCTCATTAGGAGCATGCCAATCCCCCCCAATGTTGTCAGGCATGTATACAAGCACGTGGGGGCCATACAAACTACTGGGTACGATTTTGATTTGCTGCAATGAAATTGCAGCAAAATGGACTAGCCTGCCGCATCATTTCTTCACTTTGATTCTCGGGGTGTTTTTGAATTCAGCACTCTGTAGGTTGATATTTTCATTTCCATCAAATGATGTGGCATCCTTTCATTCTTGACACATTACCCAGTCCATATCAGTATAGATATCCAGCATACTTTTTTCCCATTGAGATCTGATGTGTTTTCAAAGTGTTCCTTTAATTTTTTTGAGTAGTATATATATATATATATATATATATATATATATATATATATATAAAATGGCAGTATCTGATGGAGTAAATAGTATATCTACTTACTACCTCCACCATACACTCTTGGCTGACAAAGCTCAAGTAGGAAGTCTGTACATGAGTTCCAAAAAAAAGATATTGCCCAATTTGCGCTGAGATTGCACCATCTGAGCTTCAGGGGAGAATGATACAAAAAAGAATAATGTTTACTGTAACAACATCTGATCTAATGTAGCTTAACGATTGCAGTTATTTTTTAGAAGTTTACATGAGGCCATACTTTTTCTCTTTGCTCTGTCCCTTTAAATCAAGAGGCGTAGCCATATGTTGTTAATTGAGAGAGGGCAAGATATTAATTGCTAGTGCACCATCGTTAACTTACAGATGTCCAGCTGAGCAAACCATGCAGAAACATGAAGCCAAAAGAAGACTAGCTGAGAATTAGCTAAACTTGTTATTGATCTTGTTCTTCTGTTCACTGAGAGAGCACATAGACCTTTGGATTGTCTCCTCTTAGTACTATAGTACATAGTCTGGTCTTGATCCACTGCTAGTATTTTACTATCCCAGGTACTGCAATTGACCTATCATGTCTGTGGAGATTATTATAAGAGTCAAATAACTAACACAAAGATGCGGTCAGGTAAAGCAAAGGGTCACAGCCAAGAGATCAAAAATAGCCATGCAACCAGAATCAAAGGAGAATACAATAACCAGGAGTCAATGGCAAATCGAAAGTCGAAAAGAAAAACACAGCCTACTTGAAAAATAAGCTAACTAACTCATAAAGTTTTTAAAACTGACTTCATCCATCAAGAGATAATGAATAGTTTCATCCATCAAGGGATAATGAATAGTGAGATATTTATATTCAGCATGATGAAAGAATTCCAAATAGAGTTACGTAATCAAAGAAAAACATGATGATAATAAAAAACAACTTTATGAATTGTATTTTAATCATTAAATACATATCAGAAATGAAATTCTCATAGGTCAAAGCCCCAAAACAGCCAAAAACACATGTACAGTACAACACTACATTTAGTACTGGAATTCAGCACTGATATATGTATACCTCTGTCTTTGCCATTAGTTTGGATTTAAACTTTTATGAGCTTTTTGATTTTCTGTCCATGCCCTTTTTTGCTGTTGCATTGGGATTGTGTTTATTAGACAAGGACCAGATTAACTTTGTAGTTTAGGCATACATTTTTGCTTTCTTATAAAAACTCACATTATTTATTAGAAACATTTAGATTTTTCTTATTTTGGACCCAAGGCATTTACAGTTTTCTATCTTTCTTTTCTAAGTATATTGCGTTTAACACACTTTTTCCATTTTTAGTTGTGTCTGATGATGATCGGACCCTGAGGTTTGGGATAAGACTTCATTTTACATTTGGCCTCAGCGAAGCCTGTAGCTAAATTTTGGAGGGAAACCACAATTTGAGTGTTGAGTGCTGCACAGACGTAGCACAGCTACCATTTAGGAGTACTAGGTAGTGAGTGTGTGATCACTACTAATCAATTGAATGTTTTGAAAACACTATGCATAGGAGTTGACAATGATATTAAAAGTAGCTGTCTAATTTGGGAAACACTAATACTTGTACTGCTTTGTATTTTAGTTTTAATTATTATTTTATTTTGTATTTACCTTTAGAGTAACCATTGTAGTATTAAAAGACAGTGTTCACTTTTACAGAGAAAGGTATTATTTTAGTTAAAGTGTTTCCTTGAGGGAACTGAAGGAGGTGAATGATGTGCTTTTCTCCTTATTCTTTCATGAGTGGGCAGTGTTGGGTTTTTGGCCAGTGTTCCTTGAGTTGTAAAGATTTATTTAGCTAATTAACAGATTCAACTCTTTTATCTGGACAATTGTGGGTTGGTATCCAGGATATTAATTGTGCAATTTGAATCACTCCTCAATTGCCAAATAAACGGCTGTTTGTTTTGTGGGAGTTCTGGATGTTGGTTTTAATTTGAGCAGCAGTAAGGGGTAGGAGGTTGACAAAGAATTTGCTTATTTTATCTAGTGTGTTTATTTGGGAATGTTTTAACTGCAACTGCAAGTTTTAACTGGGGAAGTTTTAACTCAGCAAAAAAAATATGCTATGATTTGGTTAGTTTAGTTGGTATAATTAAAATTTCCCTAGCCCAGTTTTAAGTCTGAAGGGTTGGTTTAGGTTGGTCATGAAGGTAATAAGAAAGGGATGCTACATAAAGACTGTGAAACATTCACCCTCTACTGTGAAGAATTAAATGGATTTTGGAAACATTCCTTTTTTTCAGAAAAATTTACAGAGATATATTGTAAATCCAAACACACCAAAGGAAATACAAATGCTAAATTAAATACTGTGTTTTCATAATTCTTTAATGGTTATGTTAACAGTGCATTTCTGCTTGATAAACAATTGACAATCTGCTGCTACACTTACCTGAAATGAGCAGAGAAACCAAAAAAAGAGATCTAAAATGTAAGCTTATACCCAGAAATGTGAGGTGAAAATCTGCACTTTTTGCTTAATTTTTGTCTTTTGTTGCAAATCTGAATTGTATACACTTAAAAAATTGAAGTTTTAACCACAGTGCCAGTATATATGGGGACACTTATTTTTTTTTTAACTTGCCTTGTTGAAATGATAGTTTCTTTATAAGTATATCACTCATTCTTAAGTGGGCAATGGCAACTTAATTCAAGCCAGCTCTGGCCAGAACCTTATCCACATGGCAAGGGAGGCCTCATACTTTGTGCACAAGGGAAGAAACCACACAGATCTCCATTTTATTGTTGGAAAAGGTCCATATAATCTCCACAGTATAAGGTCTTCTTTCATTTAATAGTTGTAATCTGCTTTAACTCTTCAGTACTACCTGCCATATCAGAGGTATCACAGTCTCCATCCATTTCTACAAGGATCTTGAAGCAGCTTTGCAGTTTTCTGTTTATTAAGTAATCGTCCTGGATGATGTGCAGCTCTTGATGTGCTGACATTAAACAAGGACTCACTGGTATACTTCTCTTGAATTCTTCTAAATGTAGTGTTGTGTTGCTCATGATCTATTTTGCATATTTTCTTAATTATCTATTCTAACTGGAAAAAGTTACTAGGAAAGATTCAAAATACACCAGCAATATAGTGAACCAAATACCATATACCACAAAGGAAAGTGCATGGCATTAGTGTAAGCAAAGGTTGTGGGGCTGGTACACATTGCACATATACTGGGCACTCTGAAGGGCAACAGGCAGGGTACCAATATAAAGGTGACAAAGAGCTGCAAACAGTTTCGAATACATCCACAAGACATTGAAAGGAGGGTGAATTATCTACTGGCACATAAAGAGCAACACATGGACCTAAGGACATAAAACAGGTGATTATTCTGTCATTGACACTCTAATATATGAATAGTGGACAGTTCTGCACTAGAAAATAAGTTTACTGTGTAATAGCAAAAAGACTGTTGTGAAATGATTAGACTCAACACATTTAAAATGGTTTGGGGCAGCCACCCGTATAATATCCCTGGCTGCAAAGAGTTTTGACAATTGGCACTGTTGTGCAATCTTTGGAATCCAAACAAGAACTGATCAACTGTTGGTAAGATGGCGGCTTTAAATGCCAAGACTGGAACTGATGTGATGAACCCGGAAGTGACGCGCTTCTGGCATCATAACCAGAAGTGACATGCTTTTGGGCGCCAGAACCGGACGTGATGTTCTTCTGGGTGGCGGAACTGGAAGTGACTTTCTTCTGGGCGCCAGAACCAGAAGTGACATGCTTTTGGGCACTGGAACTGGAAGTGACATCTTCAAGGTTGAATCAGACAGGTTTTCCCGTTTTTGGTCCGCAGAGACAACAGCTGAATGTTTAGCGCACCCCGCCATCCCCTGGCTTTTGTGTGGAATTACCCTCACTTGATCCATACAGCTTCCTCCTACTCACACATGTGTGACACAGCCCCCCTCTTAGCCCAGACCCATCAGGTCAGGCATACCCGTCCATGAGGTCATGGCTCCAGGAAAGCGCATCGGCGTTGGCCTGCAGTACACCTTGACGATAAACGACCGAAAACTAGGTCCACCTCATGACTCATGGGTTCGAGTCCCTGTGTAAGGCCATCAACTGTAACAGTGCATGGTCCATCACCAGGGTGAATTCATGCCCCAATAGGTAGTACCTCAGCTGAGTAATCACCCATATAATCACCAAAGCCTCCCATTCCACTGCTGCATACCTGGTCTACCTGTCTAACAGTTTCCAACTCAGGTACATAACTGGCTGTTCCACTCCATTGACGCTTTGGCTCAGCACGGCTCCAAGACCTGTGTCCGAAGCGTCCCTCTGGGAAGATGAACGGTAAAGAAAAGTTATGTGTTTTCAGCACTGGAGCTGACTTAAGGGCCTGTTTTAGGTCGCAAAATGTAGCTTCTGTTGTATCATCCTATACCACATGATTCGGTTTCCCCTTCCTTGTAAGATTGGTCAAGGAAGTTGCTCTCTCAGAAGAACAGGGTACAAACTGGCGATAGTAGCCTGCTAAGCCGAGAAAGGCTTATACCTGCTTCTTGGTCATCAGACGGGGCCAGTTCAATATGGCATCTATTTTGGAGCACTGTGGTCTTACTATACCCCGACAAACTAGGTAACCTAAGTACTTGACTTTGAATAATCCAAAGTAACATTTCTTCCGATCAATACGAAGACCGGCTTCTGCTAGTGACCACAATACAGCTCGAACCTGCTGTAGGTGTTCTTTCCAGGTGCTGGAATAAATGACAACGTCATGTAAGTAGGCAGCACTATACAAATTATGAGGACAGAGCACTTTGTTCACCAGACATTGGAAGGTCACAGGTGCACCATGCAATTCGAATGGAAGAACACGATACTGCCAGTGTCCACTAGGGGTACTAAATGCTTTCTTTTCCTTTGCAAAGTCCATTAAGGGAACCTGCCAGTACCACTTTGTCATATAAAGGGTAGTCAAAAATTTGGCTTGTCCTAGCCGCTCCAGAAGGTCATCCACTTGCATCATAGGATAGGCATTGAATTGGGAGACTTGGTTAAGCTGACGGAAGTCATTGCAAAACCTCTAGCTCTCGTCAGGCTTGCCGACCAAAACGATAGGACTGGACCAGGGACTATAACTCTCCTCTATCACACCTAGCTCCAGCATTCGTTTCTGCCTTTTTTGCTTCAGGAAGCCGATATTTGCGTTCTCTGACTATTATCCCAGGTTTCGTCACAATGTCATGCACAACCAGGAAGGTTCGTCCAGGCTTCTCATTCACTAACTCCAGGACAGTCAAGTTAACTGCTTCGAGCTCCTGTCGTTGTAGGCGAGTCAGATTATCACCGAAGTTAAGGTTTAATTAATGAGCAAAGAGTGAGCTGGGCTGTCCAGAGGATAGATCAGGGTCCCTTTCCTTCAATGGTTTCAGCAAATTCACATGATAAATCCACTCGCTGGGTCGACAATTAGGTTGTTTAACCAAATAATCGACCAGCCCCTTCATCTCCTTAACTTCATATGGGCCTTGCCAATGTGGCAATAATTTGGAATGTGAGGTAGGAACTAAAACCATGACCCCATTTCCCAGGCAGAATTCCCAAAGAGACGTACCATGGATCTGGGCTGCTTGCGCCTTCTCCATGTTCTCCAGATTTTTGAATTTGTTTAATTTTTGCGAATCTATCATGTAATTGCATGATATATTCAAATATATTTGTAGAGGGGATGGCCTCCTCCTCCCAACCCTCTTTTAAAATATCCAATATACCTCGGGGTTGTCAAAGGGTGAGAACCCCATGGGGGCTTGTGGGACTTCCTGATATGCAAAAAGGATGAGAGGGAGGAGCTCATCCCAGTTCCTTCCATCCTCATTGACTACCTTGTACAGCATCTGCTTGACAGTTTGATTATACCTCTTGATTAGACCATCAGTTTGAAGATGATATACCAAGGTCTTTAAATGTTTTATTTTCAGTAACTTAGCTGTCTCCCTGAACGTCTTCGAGGTAAAAGGCGTCCCTTGATCCATCAGGATTTCTTTAGGGATGCCCACTCGCACAAAAACCCCTACCAACTCCCGTGCGATAGCTTTCGATGTTACTGAGCGCACTGGAACAGCTTTAAGATAGTGGGAAGCATAATCTACCAGTACCATTATATATTTATGTCTCCTGGCTGAGGGCTCTATGGTTCTCACCAGGTCAACACAGATTCATTCAAATGGAACATCAATTAAGGGTAAGGGAACTAGAGGAATCCTAGGAATATCCTTATTAATTCTGGGCCAAAAATATCAGAGCTTGATCTGCTCTAATGTTTTCTCAGGGCCCAGATGGGCTCCCAGGAGGTGGATATAAGTCCGTGGTACTAACAACAGGGACCCTACCACCCCCTCATGTTCTGCTACCCGATACAAAAGGTCATTATTTAAAACAAAGAATGGGACCCTGTGGCATGGGATGTAGTATATGTTGGCTATCTATCAGAACTACTTTATTTTTTGCTAATTTAAGGGAGTCATATTTCCACTGCTCCCTTTTAAATGAAGCCAGGGTCTGCCTAAACTGAAACTGCAGACATGTGAGAGGATTGGATTCGACCCCAATGATTGTGGTTTCATCCAGCGTCAATACTGCGTCTGATGATAAAGTATCATGCTGCGATGTCCTGGGTGTCTTCACGTCATCGTTAGAGGCCGAACTCCATCCCTCTTCCAGCTATGTACACGGCCATGGAGGTAGCTGAAGATTCTGTATTTGCATCCATAACTAGACCTAGTGATCATGTGGGAGTAGCGAGTGTTATACCACGATTAATATCTGACCAATCTCTGCCTAGTATCACGGGGAATGGAGGATTTTCCATTACCGACACCGCCAACTTTTTTAAGACACTGTCATGGCAAATGTAACAGGAGGTGAACTTATAGTATCAGACATCCCCATGAATACAGGTCAGACTGGTCCTAACTTTTAGCCATTGCTGCTGCAAAACTAGATGGTGAGCAACAATGGAAATGATACTGCATGAGTTAAATAAAGATGTAACCTTGTGACCATTAACCAGGGCTACTCCCATATGTGAAAAGGCCAAAGGATTAGTCAGAGCACACCACCCCTCCTTCTGTATCACTCCGTAGGCCCCTTTGTCACCTCACAGAGCCCTTCACTGCACATCAGGCTCCATCAGAGTAAACCTTGCATCGTAGTAACAGGACTAAATGTTAGGGACACAAATATGTCTGGGTTCACACGGGTTCCGTTCTGGATCTCTCAAGCAGGTTTCAGCTCTTAATTGATCTATTATCTCCGCTAGTGAGATCATATCGATGCAGATATATCCCCAGGCCAGCTATTATTGGGCAAAGCATGGGGCAGTAAGGCGCAGGCTACCTGCTCAACTATCTGGTAAGTACTATTTTCATGTGGCCTTAGCGACTTCTCTATCTTTGTCCATAATTTAAATGCCTGTCCCTTCGTTGCCCTGTCAGAATTAAATGTCCAGGTCATTATGTTCCTCGCCTGTCAACCCGGAGCAGCCCCACATTTCTCAAAAGATTTCTCGTGCAAGAATGCCAAGACCAGAAGTGATGTAATGAACCCGGAAGTGACGTGCTCCTGGCATCAGAACCGGAAGTGATGTGCTTTAGGGCACCGGAACCGGAAGTAGCATCTTCAAGGTTGAATCAGACAGGTTTTCCCATTTTTGGTCTGCAGAGACAACAGAAGAAGGTTAACGCACCCTGCCACCCTCTGGCCTGGCATGGAATTACCTTCACTTGGTCCATACAGCTTCCTGTTACTCGCACATGTGTGACAGTGTCCAAAGATCAAAAAGATTATAATTTGGATTGTATTTATAAATGATTTCTTCTGATTTAAGCAAGTCTAGATGCCAGGAGTTCTGGGCAAAAAAAGGTCAAAGGCATCGACAAAAGAATTGTCATAGGATGAGCAAAAAGAATCAAAACCAGCAGCTAAACACAGAACACCAATTGACAAAATTCAAGATGTAAGACAAAACATTCAAATCAAAAAATGAGAAGCAAAAATTCCTGGTTTCCAAAAAAAATCCTTTTCCTATTTAACTAATACAAATTACAGTTTGCTGTTAAGAGATTTTATCCAATGTTTAGACACTAATTTTACTTCTCCATCATTTTATATAATACTTTTTAAAAAATTTTCTTCAATGTACACTACATATTTTGATGTTTTCTTCTTTTTGGAGATTTGAAAATACATGTAATTAATTTATTAAATTAATTTTGTAATTGCAGACCATTTTTAAGTACTTAAAAAAATTTTGCAACATGATGCCCCAACATTTTGTTTTTCCTGTTGAGTGTAGTTGTCCATCTCTGTTGTTACCACATGACAAAAGGAAGTCACAGCATGTGATGTCATCATCGTGATAGTATAAAGCTCAGTGTCATGCAAGTCCTGGTTGCCTAAAACTCTGGATTCCCTTAAAAAAAAATTTTCTGGTGATTTCTTGATTTTTGGATAGCATTTTGATTTTGGTAGTTTAGTTAATTCTGTCTGACCAGGTATTTTTATTTTATATTATTGAGACTTGGGGTGGCATTGTTTTCACATGAAATTAACTACTGAGAAGTTTGTATACTCCATCTGTCCAATAGTATGTGAATGCAACATATTGCACAAGTTCAACATAACCAACACAAACAACATACAGTATATATGGATACCCAATATAGACATTATGGCAGGTGCAGGCTATGGACTCATGCAGCAGAACAGAGAAAGAGAGACAAAATATGAATCATTCTGTATGAAGTACCTTCATTACTTCTTCATTATAACACATTAAGAGTTGTGTTTGCCCAAATTATCCATAGGGAGCAAATTTCGCGTGTGTAATTTAGTCTGACTCAACTCTTTTTTCAAAGCTAATATTAGCACATGCACTGTTTCTACAATTCTGTCACCATCAATGTGGGAGTCTTTCACTGTAATATCAGAGTGAAGGGAAGTTCTTTCCAGTCTCATCTGTAATTAAAATAATGGGCAGGGGAGATTTCAGTAATTTCCTAATATCCATATTGTAATGTTTTAAAACTGATGTTGTCTACGTTTCAATTAAAATATTAACAATCTACATTACCAACTCTGAATATATGCAAAAGCTGTTATCTTGTTTGTGGGTCCTACTTTGGAATTTTAATTGTCTGTCTTTAGGCATTCCTACATAAATATAAATGTTTATGTCCACTTGCTAAATATTTATGGATGTCCTTTTTCATGTAGTTTGCGTGTTAATGTACTGTATATGTAGAAATTGTTGCCTTTAACGGAAGATGGATTGGGAAGGGAGCACTTGCAGCATATTCCCTTTTTGGAGACAAAATTTCCGGCTTGGTTCTCTCCACTTTTCCGGTCATTAGGATTTATAATGCTACCCAGCAAAGCATGGGGTAGTTAATCTCAAACATTGTCTCAATGACACTTTCAAGTCAGCTTCCAAACCACATCAATATCCAGACTTCAGCCATCCTTAACCAGGACTTTACCATTTCTAATCTTGCCAGTACTCCACTTCTCATCTCATACAGTCACCTCAAGTATCATTTTGGACAGTGCCCTCACAGCTGGCTGCAACTTCACAACATGCAAGGTGAGATTATGCTAGTTTCTTTTCCTGGAGATCATGCCATCTGCCTTTCATTTTTTTAAACATTTGCCACCACTTCAGCTTAGGACAGGTTTAGGCTGGTTTTTCCACATTATCAACTCTGCATTTTCCATTAACTGTCCAAGAACCAAACTGTCTTTTTCTTACATCAGTGGACTTTGTGTTTGTGATTTGTTTGTTTTATACTATATATGTGAGGAATGGTTAGGTTTGGTGGTGAATACAGTTCATTTTGTACTTTGTTAATTTTCTCATACGTTCTGTTTATTTAAATGCTCATTTCTTTTGAATGTATACGTGTTGTGGACCACCAGGGTATGTACAGCCACCCTAACCCACAACAGATAGGCAGACACAAGTTCCAGTCCGGCAAACATGTTTTATTTACAGTTGGGGAGTGCCTTTTTATGCTCCCCACAGCACAGTACATAAAGCACAGCACACTCCTTCTCTCTTCTTTCTCTTTCTCTCTTTGTCTTTCCCCAACACTCGTCTATGCAAGCTTTGTCCACCTCCTCCCAACTCTGGCTCTCCAAAATCCAACTCCCACTGTGCCCTGCTGCCCTCTAGCATCCCAGGAGAGGTAGTGCCTCATAGATGCTCTTTCCCCCGGACCTTCCGTACAGCTGGCGTCCCAGACGGGTAATGGCCATAGCCGCCTGTCACAGTGTACATATGTATATCAATGATTAGTTTGAAGTTTTTTCCTTAAATTAATACAACATACTCCTGATTTTCTACTTTCACTTTGTAAACAATTGTTTTTGTTGCTGGCAGGTGTCAGGGAAGGTACTGGGTCTACATATTGGGTCTTATACAGTGTGGCGACTCATTTACGTTCTTTTTGAGTGAGTCATTAAACTCTGTTTTGTATGTCATTATTTTTTTAACTTTTATTCTGTTTTACTTTTGATTGTTAATTATCTCATTATTGTTAATCATTTTTTAGGGTTTTGTATTATTTTAACTATGTCCTTGCTGTCAGTTGTCAATTATTAAATGTTATTTGTGTTTGATGACTTTGACCCAATGTGCTTTGTAATGGTGACTGAGAAAATGTTTTAATCTCATGCTTTCATGCAGAATGGAGAGAAAGAAGTTTATGACATAGCAGAAGTCAATAGTTACCAAAGCTGTACAATGGCAAATGATGTGAAAAACATCCATGGAAAAAAAAATGTCACGGTACTTATGTCGTAATATCTACACATGTCTGTTACCCTGTTTCTACAAATTTTCAAAACAAATGCTTTTTGGTAAAATATTCGTTAAATAATTAGTTACTTGCGGAATTATCAGCACAGACATAAACAGGAAACCTAAGGACAAATGGGAAGGACTTTTTGACTTGAAGACCTGCCACTCCTCATCATTAGTTTATTTCTATTGCACACTTTTGTACACAGGATGTACAAGTAGCTTAAAGTGCTTTGCAAGATGTCAAAGAAAAATTTATTTGAAAAGAAAAATAAATAAAAATTTGATAAAAATAATAATGAATAAATTAAATATAAAAAATGTGTCAATAAACACATAAAATACATATATCCATCCATCCATTTTCCAACCCACTGAATCTGAACACAGGGTCACGGGGGTCTGCTGGAGCCAATCCCAGCCAACACAGGGCACAAGGCAGGAACCAATCCCGGGCAGGGTGCCAACCCACCACAGAAAACACATATATAATTAATAGAAAATTAGAGAAAATCTGCAGGAGTTCCAAGACCTAAAGACACTAAAACAACCACTGGACATTCTGCCTAACATAAATGTTCTTAAGTGGTTTCTTATTGTTTTTTATACTTCGTTTTCAATACAGTGGCTCTCATGGAAGTTTGGTGTATCTGCTTTTATTCAGGCATTACAGGTGACTTCACTGAACTTTGATTATGAGGTGGTTGGAAATGCAGTTTCAGTTGCAAACAGATGGGACTGGCCAAATATTCCACTCCAGTAATACTAAGAAAACTAGAGGTGTGGGAATTCCTATACATAGAGCAGTCTCATGTGTAGAGTCTGTATCGAAGGAGTGACACTTCATAGGATTGACATAACAAAGGAGTGACATAAATACTGTATTAAAGGAGTGACATTTTATTGGAGTGACATAACGATGGAGTGACAAATTATGATTAAAATTTTATTTAAAAAAAAACAAAAATGATAAAAAGATTTTACTAAAAAAACTAGAACCAATGAATTTTTAATATATTTTAAACTTGTTTACAATTCTTGTTCTCCATCACTGAAATTATCTTCTACCTCATAGTCATTTACATTTCTTGAACTGAAATGCAAATTGTGCGCAATTCCACGAAGGTATTTGTCGAGAGGGACAGTTCCATGTCTCCTGACAACAGTTGCAAGCCTCTCTTCCCTTTGGATTTGTTCTTTCTGGTTGTCACTCCTTTGAAATTTATATCTGAAGTTTCAATCCTTTGTTATGTCACTCCTATGCCATGTCACTCCTTTCAATAGGACCACATTTGTAGTATCAGATGCAATATCTGATCCTGAAGGGAGATATATGATTGTCATGGGTAATTTATTTAACTGTAAAGTGATTCTGATAAATGTTTATGTACCCAATGTGGATGATAGGGAATTCATGCAAAATATATTTGCATCCATTCCCAATGTGAACACTCATAAAATTATAATGGCTGTAGACTTTAATTGTGTTTTTAATCCAGACCTAGATAGGTCTCCTGTCACAGGGGTGAGGACATCTAACAATGCAAAAACAATTACACAGCTTGTAACTGATCACAACTTATTAGACCCCTGGAGATTTCTAAACCTAAAATCAAGAGCATATTCCTTCTACTCACCAATGCATCATTGCTACTCAAGAATTGATTATTTCTTTGTAGATAACAATTTCTTGCCTACGATTAAATCTTGCAAGTATGACACAATTGTTATTTCAGCTCATGCACCTTTGACCTTGGAGCTAAAATCATTATGCCCCACATACTCATCTCGCAGATGGCGTCTTAACCCACTTTTATTAGCAGATGAGAACTGTGCAGAATTTATATCCAAACAAATCAGCTTTTTTCTAGAGACAAATACATCCTCAGAGGTCTCTGCGGGAATACTGTTGGAAACCCTGAATGCCTTCTTAAGAGGACAGATTATTTCATATCTTTCCCACAAAAATAAATTGGAAACCAAGAAGGCATCAGAGCTAATCAATGAAATTACAAGAATAGACCAAGAACATGCCAGGTGTCTAAGTGAGGCTCTTCATAGGAAAAGGCAGGCTCTGCATTCAGAACTCAACATCTTGACAACTAAAGAAACTGAACAACTCATTTTTAAATCAAGACATCATTACTATGAACATGGAGAGAAAACTAATAAGATCTTAGCTCAACAAATCCACAAGCAAGAAGTTCGCAATGCAATCCCAGCAATCACCAACACAAACGGAGACAAAATCAATGACCATAAAAATATAATGCACACATTTAGAGACCACTATAAATCCTTATATTCTACTGAGTTTAAAGAAGACAATACACAATCTAATGCATTTCTGGATGCATTACAGATACCACAAATACATACTCTCAGTGCAGAGAAACTGGTTAAACCTCTGGCACTATCAGAATTACTAGATGCTATAAAGTCACTTCAGAGTGGGAAAGCAGCAGACCTCGATGGCTACCCTGATGAATTTTATAAGAAATTCTCCACTCAGCTAGCTCCCCTCTTATAAGCAACATTTACAGAAGCCAGAGACAATAAAATTCTACCTCAAACTTTTCACCAAGCATTAATCACCGTCTTTCCTAAACAAAATAAGTACTTATTACAATGTGCATCATACAGACCAATTTCACTGCTGAATAATGATGTTAAGATACTCTCCAAAGTTCTAGCTAGAAGAATGGAGAAAGTGCTGCCTTTGGTAATATCACAAGATCAAACTGGATTTATTAAAGGCTGACAGTGACACTTAGCTTCCAATCTTTGACGCCTGTTTAATATAATATATTCAGCCGCAAAGTCAAACACCCCTGAGATATTATTATCACTGGATGCAGAAAAAGCATTTGATATGATTGAATGGAACTACCTTTCACTACATTGTAGAAATTTGGGTTTGGCCCGAACATTTGTGCGTGGATCAAACTACTGTATGCCAATCCAGAAGCTTCAGTTTGTATTAACAACATTAATTCAGACTACTTTAAACTAGAATGTAGTACCAGACAAGGATGCCACTTGTCACCACTGCTTTTTGCAATCGCCATTGAGTCACTTATCAGAGTTATCAGACTTATCAGAGAAGGACTTCAACAGAAAATTTCTCTATACGCAGATGATATGGTACTGTATATATCAGAACCACAAAATACTGTGCCTGCAGTCTTAACAGCACTTACAGAATTTCAAAAGATTTCTGGTCTCATTAATTTGACTAAAAGTGTGCTCTTTCCAGTGAATTCTCAAGCACACAATATTAGATTGGACACCTTCCCTTTTATCATCGCAAATCAGTTTAAAATACCTAGGGGTAAACATTTCAAGTACACATAAAGCTCTCTATCAACAAAATTTCGCTGTCTGCATGGAAAAAAATGGTCAACCCTTCATCTCACTTTAACTGGAAGAATTGACATTTTTAAGATGAATATCCTTCCTAAGCTTCTCTTTTAATTTCAAAACATTCCAATATACATCAATAAATCATTTTTTAAGAAATTAGATTCAACCATAACCTCATTTATTTGGAATTCAAAACATCCACGTATCCAAAGAGCGACCCTACAAAGACCTAAAGCGGAAGGTGGCATGGCTCTACCTATCTTTCAATTTAATTACTGGGCAGCAAATATACAAGCTATAAAAACCTGGACATGGACACAAACAGATGAACATACACAGGCTTGGTCTGCAAGAGAAATAAAATCCTGCAGTACTTCTTTATATTCTTTGCTTTGTACCTCAATAAATGCAAGTTATCGCCGATATATAAACAACCCAATTGTGCTTCACTCACTCAGAATATGGAACCAATGTAGGAAGCATTTTAAGATAAAGAAGCTTTTAACTGTGGCACCTCTGCACGAGAACCACCTTTTTCCACCCTCTCAGACATATGCAGTTTTTAAAGTCTGGAAAACATTTTGGATTAAATTGCTTAGAGATCTTTATATAGACAACATCTTTGCATCCTATGAACAATTACATTCCAAATTTAACTTTCCAGCAACACATTTCTTTCACTATCTTCAAATTAGAAACTTTGTTAAACAGAACCTGCCCAATTTTCCTCATCTCCCACCTTCCTCTATGCTGGAAAAAATATTGCTCAGTTTTGAGGACTCAGACAGCATTTCTGCAATATATAAAATTATTTTACAGTCCCTTCCTTTCAAAGATCCAAGAGGAAAGTGGGAAAAGGATCTCTCACTCAATATTTCAGAAAAGGAATGGAAAGTAGCAATGCAGAGAATCCACTTGAGCTCCATATGTGCAAATCATACAATTATTCAACTCAAAATTATATATCGAGCACATCTGTCTCGCTTAAAATTGTCCAAAATGTTGTCAGAGCAAGATCCAACCTGCGAACATTGCAATCAAGTTCCAGCCTCACTGGCCCACATGTTCTGGACCTGCACCAAATTAACATCAGTTTGGATCAAAATATTTAAATGCCCATCAGACAGCCTTGGTGTCAAAAACCCTCCTAATCCATTAACAGCTGTGTTTGGTGTACTCCCAGATGGGCTTAAAGTGGAGAAGGACAAACAAACTGTGATCGCCTTTACTTCACTATTGGCACGTAGACTTGTCTTGCTCAACTGGAAGAATCCTAACTCTCCTATTCTAAGTCAGTGGGTAACTGATGTTATATACTATTTGAAACTGGAAAAAATCAAATTCTCACTTTGAGGATCTGTCCAGAACTTTTTCAAAACCTGGCAGGATTTGATCAATAACATTTTAGAATAAGCTTTTAAAGTACTGAGGAAGCAGATTCTTTCCCCTTTTTTCTTTTCCATTTATCATTATTCACTTATTAATTTATCTACTTACTTATTTTTACTGGCTTCAAGTTTTACTCTGCTGGCTTAGCTCTCTTTCTCAGGTGTGGGGGTTGATTTGTTTTCGAACTTATGTTTGTAGAAATTGATTTATTTGTATGGAATGTTGTGTGATTTTAATAAAATCAGTAAAATTAAAAAAAGGAAATGCAACAACAGAAAAATCAGAAAAAAAAGCAGATATGTATTTTATTAGAAGCACAATTGAAATGTAGCTACAAAAAAGCAAACTTTTAAAAATAGTTTTTTAGGAACATTTTAAAATGATCCACAGTGTTAGTGTTGCATATGCCAGATATTTTTGGTGTATAACAGCAAAATGCCCAACTCTTTGAATATTAAGCAGAACACTATTAGAAGATCTATGGCTATGACTTTTTATTGCTTAACAAATGGATCTTGATCTCCTGATTTGCATTTTAAATACAGAGTTCATCCCATAGGTCCAATCAAACCTATTGTTGACATGTTTTGTAAAATAGTTTTAAAAGAGGTGACTAAAATAATAACAAATCTCCCTACAGAAACAATAAAACCATATAACTTTAATTTTAGACCTATTCAAAGATATCACTATTCAATAAAACATTAAGGAGTAATTAGGAGCACCAAATAAACATCATAGAAAAGCATGAAATAACTTATGCTTCCATATTAACTGGTGAAGCCTCTAGTATAAATAAGTGTGCTGATTCTAAATCCAGAGTAACATAATGTAGAGACATCAGCTAATTCCAAAGAACTGCCCAGGGCAATGGATGTAGACCAAAAATAGCAAAGGTGTTTGTTTAGGAAAAACTATTGTTTCTTCCAGAATTTATTGCTGTAGTTTGATTACTACTAACTTCTGACTGATTGCAGTGAGATGTGCTCAAAGTTAGGTTAATGAAAATTAATTTTTCTATGCTGACATTCACTTCAGTGCACATGCATGTATAATGCATTTGCCCATACAGAGCTCACTCTACATGAATAGATATGTGCAGGTGTGATGCAAAAAAGAAGTGTGAATAATGCGGTATCCTCTGTCATCTATTCAGTCTGTCCCTACAGCTTAAGAAAGTGCCGCTGCTGTGGAAAACATCCTGCATTTTTCCTATTACAAAAATGTATATTCATTTTTCACCTAATGACTACAGACACAGTGACACTTACGTTTCACATCATGAAGACCTATGAGAGGCTGGTCCTGGACTATATGAGCCCTCTTGTGGTAGACCAAGTGGACTCACTGCAGTTTACCTATTCAACAAAGATTTCAGTGAAGGATACATTTATCTATCTGCTCCACAAGGCTTATTCTAACCTGGACAAAGATGGCAGCACTGTGAGGGTTATGTTTTTGATTTCTCCAGTGCCTTCAAAATTATCCAGCCATCCATGTTAAAGGGTAAACTAAGAGATATGCAGGTGGATGAGCCTATTATGTCTTCGATAATGGACTATCTGTTGGGCAGACGGCAGTTTGTTAGACTCAAGAAATGTGTTCTTGAGATGGTTGTGATCAACACTGGAGCGCCACAAGGATCATTCTTGTCTTTTCTCTTCACTCTGTATACCTCAGACAATAAATATAACACCGGGCCTCATGCATAACACCGTGCGTAGAATTCACACTAAAACATGGCGTACAGACAAAAGCAGAAATGCACATATGCAAAAAAAAAATCAAAATGCATAAATCTGTGTGTATGCCAACTTCCACTTTCTTCCGCTCCATAAAGCCCAGTCAGCGTGAAAAGTAATGCATGTACACGTGCCTGCTGTCACTCCCCAACTCCTCCCAGAATTACGCCTCTTTGAATATGCAAATCAATATAAATAGCCCTCAAGCTCAGCGTTCTGTGAAAAGACAATGGCAAAAGCATGGAGGGAAAATAGAAGAATTTCAGCGAAAACCAAGTGGAGGCAAGGAAAGACGTTCTATTTGTTGATTTAAACAGTGGTATAAACAACAAAAGGAAGTTGATGGAGTGACATAGAGTGTCGGAGAAACATTGAAAGCTCAAGTTCACAAAGTCGAACAGTGCCTGAAATAAAAAAGAAGTTGTCAGATATAAAAGTCGCATTGAAAAGCCAAGTCATAGCCCACCGTCAGAGAGTCATATGGAAGTTTATTAGGGTATAGAGAAAAGAAAAAAAAATAGGCACACATTGGGGAAAAAAGCACTGAAATTTAATCTCGAAATTTCCACTTTAATCACGTAGTTTCTTTTGTCATTAAAGTAGAACATCATAAACTTCATCTTAAAATCTTTAATTTACTAGTTTCTCAAATACCATCATAACTAAAGTAGCATGTTAAATGCTTTGTATTGTATGTGTTCTTCTATGTGCTCTCTGTGTGTGAATCACTACATGATTCTTAAACGGGCTTTCTTTTCCTCCGACAAGACACAGAATCCATTACATTCATGATATTACAGCTCTCTGAATAATTAAAATACTGAGATGTATACAGTAATCCCTCCTCGATCGCGGCGGTTGCGTTCCAGAACCCCCAGCGAAAGGTGAAAATCCGCGAAGTAAAAACCATATGTTCATATGGTTATTTTTATATATTTTAAGCCCTTATAAACTCACCCACACTCTTATAAACATTTCCCGCACAATTATACAGCATAAACCCTTTGTATTCTCTTAGATATTAGGTAAGATTCATTGAAATTATGTATGTAAACACACTGTTTATATATAGTAAAACCTAAATATTATTTTAAAGATATTGAGCGTCTCCAATATCACATATGTTACAGCCATTACAATAGACAGGACAACAGCAATTAATACGTACAATGCAAGAAAAATTGTATACAGTAAAATGTGTGTACAGTGATACTAAACTATGTACATGTAATAAGTACTGTACGTAGAAAATTAATTATGTTATTCACCAACAATGACACGGCGACTTGTCCGATAACGATGAGTTTAATTTTACTGCACAACAAAGGAGAGCATTACGGCTCTTCTAAAGGAGCCTCTTCAGGTGACTGTATAGCACCACAGTTGTTCTTCTTCTGGCAGTCTTCAATCCAGATCCCTAAAGCAGATTCCATCCGGACTACCGCCTTATTACACCCACTTACAACTCGTTTTGCGCCCAGGTTAAAGGACACTGCGGCCATAGATCTTATATTCTTTTCCTCCTTTTTAAATAAAAAAGAATCGTGGACTCATTGATTCCGTAATGGCATCCTGCAATGGTGTAGCTGTTCCCTTCCTTCAACATATCCAAAACTTTTACCTTTTCAGAAATCGTTAGCATCTTCTGTTGGTGCTTGGGCACGGCCCCTGAAGCAGTAGCAGTAGCACGTTGATGCTGAATGGGCAAGACGAGACTTCCTGGTTAACGCAGCGGAATTGAATTCTGTGCTCCGTTGCTGAGCCAATCAGCCCACAGGAACTTAACTGCGTGTTCTGATTGGGTAGCTTCTTAGCCTTCCGCCAATAGCATCCCTTGTATGAAATCAACTGGGCAAACCAACTGAGGAAGCATGTATCAGAAGTAAAAAGACCCATTGTCAGCAGAATCCCGCAAAGCAGCGAAGAATCCGCGTTATATATTTAGATATGCTTACATATAAAATCCGCGATAGAGTGAAGCTGTGAAAGTCGAAGCGCGATATAGCGAGGGATTACTGTACTTGATATTGTTTTCATGATGATAGGAATTAAAGCATGTTATTAAACATGAGAACATGGTGGCGGAGTGATAGTGACGAGCTTGCTGATGCTTGCTGCACTGTGTACAATCAGATGACTTAAACTAATAAACAACATGTGGTTAATTTCAGTGTATTTGATAAAACCGCATCAGGGATGTGGATCAAAAAAAGAATGGGCAACCACACTGGAACAAAAGCACTGCTTTGATGCTGGGTGCCGCCAGTTTGCAAAACCAAGTGGAGAACTTGCGTATGGCAGGGATTGAGCTGTCGTGAAAATGTGCGTGGCTCCACTCCTACAAGTACTTGGTCCACATAAATGACAAGTTGAACTGGTTTCATAAAAGAAAAGAACTATATAAGAAAGGGTAGTGCAGGTTCTTTTTTCTTATGAGACTGTTTACCTTTAATATGGGTAGTCACATCTTCCACAACTGTGTGATGGCCAGTGTAGCGTTCTACACTGCAGTGTGCTGGGCTGGTAACATCACTTCATGAGAGGCTTACAAACTCAATAAACTAATTAAAAGGACAAATTCAGTTATGGGACACATTCTGTGGAAACCTTGGAGGCAGTAGCAAGGGAATTAAAACAAAGCTGAGTGCCAGTATGAACAAGCTGCACATCCTCTCTCTGACACACTAACAAAAAGTAGATTCAGCCAGCCAATTATTCAGCAGTGTGTCAAGAAATGCTATTGGGGCTCCTTTCTACCAACAGCAATATGCCTGTAAAATGACTCACTATGACTGTCAAGTCAGAAATTTTTCTCTCTTTTTACCTTTCCTTTTTAATCATTCTGGTGTCTGTTCATGCCATAGCATCTATCTATCTATCTATCTATCTATCTATCTATCTATCTATCTATCTATCTATCTATCTATCTATCTATCTATCTATCTATCTATCTATCTGTTTAATGAGCTTCTGTAAAAGGCCAAATACTGTATTTAATTCTACCTATCTAGCTCGAACTTCCTCTTAAATTACAGCAGCACACATATCCCTTTCTTTAGACATCTGAATTAATTTCCATGTATTTACACAATATGTACCGATCAGTATAATCTATTGCATGTTGCATGTATTCAGTTGATTTAAATGAATATTTATTTATTCCTTCAATCACATGAATATTTATTGGCTATAGTTTTATACTGTTTAAATAAAAACCTTATCACATACTGTATTTTAAACCTTCCAACTATGTAGTAATCTGGCTGTAGTTATTCTGCAGATGAAATATAACATGCCATTTAATTAATCAATGGTTTGTTTGTTTCTTTCTTTCTTGGTTCTGCTATTGAATATATTTATTGAACTTTCAAGCACTGTACACACAGATGCATGCATATTTTGTATTTTCATTTACATTATTCTTGGATGATTTAGATTCTGCCATGAAGAAGGGACAAATGTTTTTGAAACTGTGTGGAAATGAACTAATTCTTTTTCCTGCATCACCTTTGAAATGGAGTGTGTTCTGTTCTGAAAACTTCAAGATGCTTGTTTTGACTCTCATCCTCTAGATATCTGTCTAATAATTATGTATTATTTTGTGTTTGCATATATTATTTAACACAGCAATGATTACTTTATGTACATTCAAAATATCTCAGAGTTGTTTCTACTCATTGTTTTTATTTTAATACTCTATGAAATTCATTTGTTAACTACATTAGATATTACAAATCTTAAATTGACAGCAAAAATAGAAACTACTTCTGTTTTGTTTAGGAAAAAATGTTTGACAAAGGATGTTTCTTAATAAATGTACAGTTAGGTCCATAAATATTTGGACAGAGACAACTTTTTTCTAATTTTGGTTCTGTACATTACCACAATGAATTTTAAATGAAACAACTCAGATGCAGTTGAAGTGCAGACTTTCAGCTTTAATTCAGTGGGGTGAACAAAATGATTGCATAAAAATGTGAGGCAACTAAAGCATTTTTTTAACACAATCCCTTCATTTCAGGGGCTCAAAAGTAATTGGACAAATTAAATAACTGGAAATAAAATGTTCATTTCTAATACTTGGTTGAAAACCCTTTGCTGGCAATGACAGCCTGAAGTCTTAAACTCATGGACATCACCAGATGCTGGGTTTCCTCCTTTTTAATGCTCTGCCAGGCCTTTACTGCAGCGGCTTTCAGTTGCTGTTTGTTTGTGGGCCTTTCTGTCTGAAGTTTAGTCTTCAACAAGTGAAATGCGTGCTCAATTGGGTTAAGATCCGGTGACTGACTTGGCCATTCAAGAATTTTCCACTTCTTTGCTTTAATAAACTCTTGGGTTGTTTGGCTGTATGTTTTGGGTCACTGTCCATCTGTATCATGAAATGCCGCCCAATTAATTTGACTACATTTAGCTGGATTTGAGCAGACAGTATGTCTCTGAACACCTCAGAATTCATTCGACTGCTTCTGTCCTGTGTCACATCATCAATAAACACTAGTGTCTCAGTGCCACTGGCAGCCATGCACGTCCAAGCCATCACACTGCCTCCACCGTGTTTTACAGATGATGTGGTATGCTTTGGATAATGAGCTGTTCCACGCCTTCTCCATACTTTTTTCTTGCCATCATTCTGGTAGAGGTTGATCTTGGTTTCATCTGTCCAAAGAATGTTTTTCCAGAACTGTGCTGGCTTTTTTAGATGTTCTTTAGCAAAGTCCAATCTAGCCTTTCTATTCTTGAGGCTTATGAGTGGCTTGCACCTTGCAGTGCACCCTCTGTATTTACTTTCATGCGGTCTTCTCTTTATGGTAGACTTGGATATCGATACGCCTACCCCCTGAAGAGTGTTGTTCACTTGGTTGGCTGTTGTGAAGGGGTTTCTCTTCACCATGGAAATGATTCTGCGATCATCCACCACTGTTGTCTTCTGTGGACGTCCAGGTCTTTTTGCGTTGCTGAGTTCACCAGTGCTTGCTTTCTTTCTCAGGATGTACCAAACTGTAGATTTTTCCACTCATAATATTGTAGCAATTTCTCAGATGGGTTATTTCTCTTTTTGCAGCTTAAGGATGGCTTCTTTCACCTGCATGGAGAGCTCCTTTGACCGCATGTTGTCTGTTCACAGCAAAATCTTCCACATGCAAGCACCACACCTCAAATCAACTCCAGGCCTTTTATCTGCTTAATTGATAATGACATGACGACGGACTTGCCCACACCTGCCCATGAAATAGCCTTTGAGTCAATTGTCCAATTACTTTTGAGCCCCTGAAATGAAGGGATTGTGTTAAAAAAATGCTTTAGTTGCCTCACATTTTTATGCAATTGTTTTGTTCACCTCACTGAATTAAAGCTGAAAATCTGCACTTCAACTGCATCTGAGTTGTTTCATTTCAAATTCATTGTGGTAATATACAGAACCAAAATTAGAAAAAAGTTGTCTCTGTCCAAATATTTATGGACCTAACTGTATGTGTGTATGTAATTGCTTATCATATTACCTCTAGTATGTATACCATCAGATATTTTTTGAAGCACTGTTCAAACATTTCCCTTATTCCATATTCAAATTTGTAGATGCCAGCTAAAAATGTCCTTGCATCTTCATGCCACCTTTGTTGTTTGTGGTTGGAGTCCACAAGGGTACAAAGTCCATAAGATCTTGAATTCCTGTTGGTTTAATGCTAATTTTATTGGCCCATCATGGGTATTATTTGGGTATTGAGTTCTGATCTCTGTTTTCTGACTCTACATTTATTTTTTTTATGACTGTAACCCTGATAAGACACATTTTGTAGGAAGAGTATTGCCATGCCATGGTTTTCAACCTGGCTTGTTGCTAGGCAACTCACTCATATGAATTCTTATGACCTTTTCTCTATAAAAGGGAGGCCATATCAGAGCAGCTTGAACCTTGTTCACATACTTTCATTTTGTGGTGTTCTTTTCCTTCATTTACTTTACATGTGTCTGTCTTTTGCAAATCATCTTAAGTTTTTCTGTGCATCTATTGAAATTAAAGTAACTAGTAGCATACTTGTTTTCTTGATACATCTTTGAAATCTGTTTTTATTTTTCCTGAGTGTTGCAAAATCTGTTGAATCTAGCCCCACTGGATACATTCCAGGGTTAATGGACTTTGAAAAGAGTGGTTATTGGTATTGATTGAACATGTGTATTGTTGGATTTTTAAATGCAACATTCGTACGTGAGGTGACAATTGCAGTAGTAACAGGAACATCTGCATGATATCAAGAAATCAATGTAATAAATGTTGTCTTTTATATTTACTTTAAAACAAAACCATACTCTTTAAAAACTATGTTACTTTATTTTTGGGCTAGCACAGGTGTGTGTAAAATATCTAATAATTACAGTTATTCTGCATATCCCTACATATACTGTTATTAAATAGTTTAATTTATCATTGCCTGAAGTTTAGTCTTAGTTCTAGGTTAAATTAGTTTTCCTTATCAAAAATTACAAACCAGAAATCTACCTTTAAAAAAATCAACGAAGTATTTAAACCCACCGCTTGAAAGAATGTGTAGTCCAAAACTATAAGCATTTAATTTTATTTATTGTTTTTTACACTAACTCATATACATTTTATCTTTTGTAATATGTAACATAGGGTAAACATATGTAAAGTGCACAAGATACATTGTAAATAAATCAACAATACATACAGTAAAACAAATCAGCCTTTTTTTATATACGGGTGTGAAGGAGACCTCGGCCAGAGCAAAAGGGCAAAGACACCCCTAAGTTCACACAAGAAAGCAAAATCCCAAATGTAATTTCCAGGTAAGAGAGAAGGTAAGAGGTAAGATAGAAAATCTGTCATTGTAGAAGTTCAGAGTCTGCTGTTTTCAATATGTATTCTGGCTTCATCAAAAGGAAAGAGGCTTCACAAGTGAGTGACAATTACAGCTGGCATTGCCACCTTTCCTAAACAAATAAAAAATGGAGGGCAGGGATGATTTGGGGAGAGTGGTGGGAGAAGCAGAGGCTTTAGAATCGGGGTGTGTGTTTGTCTCCCCCAACCCCCGTCAAGTCTTCCAACAAGTACTGGCCATGCAAAATGAATTTACTACATTTATTGACAACAGCTTCACAGCAAACATAGTAACAAATATATTGGTGCAACAGTTATCACCAACAGAAAATGCTGTTCATAGCTAAACTTTAATGTTTAAAGTGCACTAACTATATACATTGACAGCAGCAAAAATAAGACTCACTGCAAAAACATAGCTCTTAAAACATTGTTACAGAAGCTTCAGTAACAGCAAGTACATTCCACAGCCTCGCTGCAGCAGTATCTGTCCTTACTTACTTTTTCCATGCATATTTTAAGTTGCTTCTGGCAGCCTGAAGTACTGTAGATGCTTGTCATTTTAAGCCATAAAGCCATCGTATGGAATTTGGCACAGGACATGTCAAAAGTCAAAATGACAAGAAGTTCACTCTTGATGAGCTTAAGACAACACCTGGCTCTTGTGTCAGACCATTTTAGAGCCATTTTTGTAAATATTCTTTCCACAAATTCTGTAGAATGATGGTATAATCAGGATGAAGGACAGCACAGACAGCATTTTTGAGAGATCTGCTTTCTGAAACTCACCTATCCACCATGCAGATGTGCTCTTTTTTTCCCATTGATCACCTTTGCTGGGTCTCTCCAAAATGGTGTGAGCTGTTCTACACTCATCATACAGTTTATCCATGTCAAGATGGAGCATGCGTATGAGGCTGAGCTTTCCAACAACCTTTTAGATGTCACTGAATGTGAGTGAGACATTCTGGAATAGTGAGAGGCCGTAAACAGTAGAGCCATGTGTCCTATGAAAAGTCGAACCACTTCTCAATGTAGATGCTAGCAGTATTGAGAAATTTTAGAAATTCAGCAGTGTTGGCATCACAGGTGGATAGAAGTGTCATTTCACCGTTGCTAGACACCCATAAAAACAATCGTCTCTTCTTTGGGTCAGCCTGTCTTTGAAAGACTTCATGATGCTAAAATGTACAATGTAGCTTATGTCACTGCTTTCATGTATTTTCACATTTCAAAAAAAAGAAAGAATGTTGTTGTGGAAAAGAAAATTACACTTCATTAACATCTGTTTCATCATCGTGCACCCCAGCAGCATCCATCTTCAGCTTTGGTGGTGTTTTAATGGGTCTTGGACATTCTTTCCTCAAGCTCACAAAGTAGTACTTCAAAGCTGTCCAGGTTTTTTGCAATTGTGATGCATTTGGATTAAGTGATAGCCATCTAGTTGTCACTGTACTGTACTGCCAAAGGAAACATCTTCCTGTTATCCTTGTTAGATGTTTAGATTGAAAAATGGAGAGGTACTGGAGAAGTCATCCTATTTAATACAGCACTCACTGCCTTTAGAACTATTGGATCCTTCAAAATAGACTCTGCTTGGGTCCTTCCACAAGAGACTTTCTTTAAAGTGTCTTGAGTCAGAGAAAGTTTTGAGGTTTAATTCAGAGCACATTATGGAATATTACAGTTTAGATTGTGCATCGCTGTGTGGTAAATGTGTGCCATTATAAGCAGTGGGCTACTTTTATATATTATTAGAAATTAAAAGGGTATTTCTTCTATTAGCTATGAGTATTAAATGGCTTCTATGCTACCCTTGATTTTGGATATGTGTACTTCTGCCTAAATTACCCATCCATCTATTTTCCAACCCGCTGAATCCGAACACAGGTTCACAGGGGTCTGCTGGAGCCAATCCCAGCCAACACAGGGCACAAGGCAGGAACCAATCCTGGGCAGGGTGCCAACCCACCACAGTGCCTAAATTACTTTTCTAAATATTTATTATTAATCAAATTAGGATATTCAAAATATCAATGATGCATAATTACCATGTCTGCTTCAGGTGATACATGAGGAATTGTGAAAAGTTCAGGGTTTTCCTTCAGATATTAACAGTATGCCTCTCACAATTGCTTGCTATTTTCCATCAAATACATCCCCTTGTTCAACAGAAAATACTCTATGGCACTCTTTACAGTGTGTCTTGTAGGTATCTCCTGTAATGAATGCAAGTCTTGGACTTTCTTGGATACTAACTTCCCATTCAAGGCAATAATGTAAATGCCTCCGTTTTGTTGGAAGACTCAGAGTCACATTAGAAGCAGAATCCAGAAGGTTTTGAAGTGCAGGGAGTCCAGGAGTTAATAGATGAGGTCTAGTCCGGTGCTCCTTAAACTGAGGCATGCATTCTCCAACTCTGGAAATAATCATAGATCATGGCCAAAAAACCACTTCAAGGTCTTAGTCAACTTAGTCACCTCAGCTGTTAGGAGGAAGTTGCCATGGTGTAAAGAGAATCACAAAATAAGTAGGGAAGTGAGAACAGGAGGGACTTAATGACACCATGTTTGGCAAGTGGATAAGTTGATAGACATGGGTTGTACTTTTTGTTCAAGCTGTGTTCATCCCTCCCTTGCAGTTTATATTTAATAAAAGGTTTTTTGACATCCTTGGCATGCCATGAGTGTCCACCCAGTTCCAACAGGTACTTCAATATTCAACTGATCACACATCTGTCTTGAATATGAACATTTTTAAAATGTTCTCCGCGAATGTAGCATATATTTTATTTACATGCTGATTGATTATTTCCCAACAAATTCTAGTGCGTTATTTTTAACTTAGAAGTCGCTTAGAATATGGTTTATGCACATCATTGTTTAAGCTCCTGGTATTTGACCCTAGATGTTCTCTAACCTTAAATTCAGTGGTCATCCATCTCCTGATCCTTTTTCTCTAATCATGTCTGTTTAATATGCCAGACAATACATAATTTTGAATCTCTTAAATGTGTGATGCCGAGATGGGATATGCTATATGAAAAAAATGAATACATTTCAAATTGACATGCAAAACAGTAAAAAGAGTTACAGTACCAAACCACTGATATATTACTTAATGCAGAAAGCATATTGGTGTTAACTAAAAAATATTGCTAAAATTAGAAAAGGGAAGGGAATTCTTTAGTCAGCCCCAAGCATAGGAGGATAAGCTTTGTGGAACATAATAAATGTCTGAAAAAATTTAGTTGCTTATATTGTGGCAGTTTAGGTAATTGTCATACTCCTTCCCCTAAATTAAACCTTAAACTACAGAAAAAAATTTTTTTAAGACCCGAGTTAGCAGGCAGTGGCAAAAAGCCCCTTTTTAAAAATTCAATAACTGTCCTAGGCATAAACAATAAATATGAAATGCAAGCTCTAACAGCCTCAAGAGTGGCAGAAAACGTAACCAGCTCAAAATTAATTACACAAAATTAATCTACAAATTATATTGCTGCCTTTAAAATTAAAAACAAAAATTGTTTTGGTTTATAGCACATCTTTAGTTTCTAGTATTTTAAAAATATGTCTTGTATCATGAAACAATTACAGTAATCCCTCCTCGATTGCGGGGGTTGCGTTCCAGAACCCCCCGCGAAAGGTGAAAATCTGCGAAGTAGAAACCATATGTTTATATGGTTATTTTTATATTGTCATGCTTGGGTCACAGATTTGCACAGAAACACAGGAGGTTGTAGAGAGACAGGAATGTTATTCAAACAGTGCAAACAAACATTTGTCTCTTTTTCAAAAGTTTAAACTGTGCTCCATGACAAGACAGAGATGACAGTTCCGTCTCACAATTAAAAGAATGCAAACATATCTTCCTCTTCAAAGGAGTGCGCGTCAGGAGCAGATGTCAGAGAGATAGAGAAAAGCAAACAAATCAATAGGGCTGTTTGGCTTTTAAGTATGCGAAGCACCGCCGGACAAAGCAGCTGTAAGGAAGAGAGCAATGTGAAGGTAGTCTTTCAGCATTTTTTAGAGGAGCGTCCGTATCCTCTAGGCCAGTGTGCGAACAGCCCCTCTGCTCATATCCCCTCCGTCAGGAGCAGAGAATGTCAGAGAGAGTGAGAGAGACAGAGAAAAACAAACAATCAAAAATCAATATGTGCCGTTCAAGCTTTTAAGTATGCGAAGCACCGTGCGGGAAGCATGTCGCTTGACAAAGCAGCTGCACGGAAGGGAGCAATGTGAAGGTAATCTTTCAGCATTTTTAGACGAGCGTCCGTATCGTCTAGGGGTGCAAATAGCCCCCCTGCTCACACCCCCTCCGTCAGGAGCAGAGAATGTCAGAGCAAGAGAGAGAGAGAGAGAGAGAAAAGCAAACAATCAAAAATCAATACATGCTGTTTGATCTTTTAAGTATGCGAGGCACCGTGCGGGAAGCATATCGCTTGACAAAGCAGCCACATGTAAGCCCAGCAAGGATGGCAGCAATGTGAAGGTAATCTTTCAGTGTTTTTTGAGGAGCGGCTGTATCCTCTAGGGGTGCAAACAGCCCCCGTGCTCACAATATATTTGAGGAGCTTTATTTAATACGTAATACGCGCTCTGGTTGGGTAGCTTCTCAGCCATCTGCCAATAGCGTCCCTTGTATGAAATCAACTGGGCAAACCAACTGAGGAAGCATGTACCAGAAATTAAAAGACCCATTGTCCGCAGAAATCCGCGAACCAGCAAAAAATCCACGATATATATTTAAATATGCTTACATATGAAATCCGCGATAGAGTTAACCCGCAAAAGTCGAAGCGCGATATAGCGAGGGATTACTGTACACTCTTTGTTTTCTCTAGTCTAGAACCTTAATTAATATTGAGCTTACCTTGGTTAATAATCGTATATATAACCTTAAAGCTAATGGAATCTAAAGATGGTGTGATTTCTGGAAAACTAATTGTCTAAGCTCATTTTTCCCTCCTTCCATTCTGTGCTGTTAAATTCTGGTACTGCTTTCTTACAACAAAGACTATCAAGTCATTCTTGAAAAAAAACAAATGTACTTCCATGATAGGAAATATTACTCAATAGAATTGTATCCAGGCACACCTCTACCCTAGGGAAATATCTATTTACTATCTCACCCAGAGAATAAGGCAATGGACAATTGTATACAATAAAATCACAAATCTAGGCTTATTAGACTATATTTTGTAGAAAAAAAGGATGGAGAGTTGTGACCCTGTATCAACTATAGATAACTAAATAAAATCACTTTTAAAAAAATTATACTCTTCTTCTAATATAATCTCTATCAAACCAACTGACTGAATGAACCATTGGTTGGGAGCATGCACTGATAGACTAAGAAATGAAGATAAATGGAAACCTAAATTTAATACTGCCATGACACATCATAAAAATAGGGTTATGCCCTATGGGCTTGCCAAAGCCTCAGCGGTATATTCAGAATTTTGTGAATTATATATTTCCCTATATTTTGTTTGGAGTTTTTTTTTCTTTTATATATTGACAATACACTTATATTTTTGAATGATTTGAATTCCATACCATTATATTAGGGAGGTTTTGAGCGGATTATATAGAAATAACTTACTTGCTAAGTATGAAAAATACATGTTTCATTAAAAGTCTGTACTGTTTTTAGGCAATGAAATTTCTCATTATGAACAAATCCAAAATCACTGCTACATTAAACTGGAAGCTACCAGAAAACTTAATACAAATTTGTTTATCTCCCCTATCACTGCTCTAATAAATAAAACACATTTCACATTTGTATGGATGTACAAAGCTCAAAGTTCATCTCACTTTTTTAAAGAAGTGTTCATCTCAGCTCAAATTTTTTGATATCCAGGTTTTTCACTACAGCTTCGAATGAGCAGAATTAAGATGTAGGTAATAGGAAATTATTCAATTTCAAGTTGGAACTAGAAGAAAGTCACAACTGGCCAGTTCCCTTTTAAAATATACTTAAATCACAAAAATCTACTTTATATTAAAGCAGACAAAAGACTAGATGGACTCTATTCTTAGCCGTTTTGATTTTGTAATTATACAGTAATCCCTCCTCCATCGCGGGGGTTGCGTTCCAGAGCCACCCGCGAAATAGGAAAATCCGCGAAGTAGAAACCATATGTTTATATGGTTATTTTTAGAATGTCATGCTTGGGTCACAGATTTGCGCAGAAACACAGGAGGTTGTAGAGAGACAGGAACGTTATTCAAACACTGCAAACAAACATTTGTCTCTTTTTCAAAAGTTTAAACTGTGCTCCATGACAAGACAGAGATGGCAGTTCTGTCTCACAATTAAAAGAATGCAAACATATCTTCCTTTTCAAAGGAGTGCAAAGCAAGCAGTCAAAAAAAAAATCAATACGGCTTTTTGGCTTTTAAGTATGCGAAGTACCGCCGGTACAAAGCTGTTGAAGGCGGCAGCTCACACCCCCTCTGTCAGGAGTAGGAAGAGAGAGAGAGAGAGAGAGAGAGAGATAGCGAGAGACAGATAAAAAAATCAATACGTGCCCTTTGAGCTTTTAAGTATGCGAAGCTCCGTGCAGCCTGTCCTTCAGGAAGCAGCTGCACACAGCCCCCCTGCTCACACCCCCCTACGTCAGCGCAAGAGAGAGAGAGAGAGAGAGAGAGAAAGTAAGCTGGATAGCTTCTCAGCCATCTGCCAATAGCGTCCCTTGTATGAAATCAACTGGGCAAACCAACTGAGGAAGCATGTACCAGAAATTAAAAGACCTATTGTCCGCAGAAACCCGCGAAGCAGCGAAAAATCCGCGATATATATTTAAATATGCTTACATATAAAATCCGCGATGGAGTGAAGCCGCGAAAGGCGAAGCGCGATATAGCGAGGGATCACTGTATATCAATTTAGAGGATAATAATGGCAAAGTAGATGCCTTATCAACATAGTATGATCCAGATGAATTTCTAGAACAGCCTGAAAATACAATTTTATCAGAGAAGGCTTAGGGGCAAGTTTTGTAATAAATTCCAATAATCTGGTTACAAAAATAAGACTCTTTAGCGTGGTGACATTTTCCCCAACATTCACCACAAAATAATGTTTCTGGGATTTTGGGGAATTTAAGGGTGAGGTTCTTGAGTGGGCACATACTTCTAACATTTTTGGACATCTCGGGATCTCTCAAACCATAAAACTTATATAATGATATTTTTGGTAGAAAGGACTATGCAATGTGATAGACTATGTTCAGGCTTGTGAAGTGTGTTGCAGTTCTATATTAGAACTAGGTTTACCCATGGCCTTTTACAACCAATTTCCCTAAGTAGTACCCTGGGAGATATTTCAAAGGATTTTATTACTGATCTTTTCCTTCTTAAAAGTGTACCACTGTCTAAGTTGTTGTAGATCAGTTTTCTAGGTACGCTCACTTTATAGCTCCTAAAAAGTTACATCTACCAAGAAATTGGAGGATACTTGTATTTCATTTTTGGTGTTCAGTAAACACTTTTCAGTTTGATTTGAAAATTTGGTCACCCATAGCAGACTGTACCAGGAATGTTCTCTGTCATTCAGCAAATAAGATGTCAACCTTTGAATGCCCTTTTGGCTTTAAACATCCCCTTCTGGATCCCCCCTCAATTAACTCTTCAGGCCCCAGTATATCTCATTATTTGCACATATTACTCAATGTATGGGTCAAGGTTTGGGAGAACCTGACAAAAGCTGAAACCTCTGCTAAGTGATTGCAGAGCAGATTGAAGACATCAATAGGGTCCAGAGTTCAGGGTTAATCAGAGAGGGTAGCCAGCTAAGAAAGACATCTGCCTGAGGTTACCGTTCAAAAAAACTGGCCACATATATTTGGGGCTGCTCCGTTATATTTTGGATGTACACTATAAGACCTGGCAACAGGGCCGGATTAAGACCCTTAGATGCCCTAAGCACTAAGTAATTTTGGTTCCCCCTTACACTAGTAATTCAAAATATTAAAACAATAACAAACTAGAAAATAAAATTTTATTTTATTATCAAAAATTCGAAATTAAACAAAACATACTTACAGTAAGAAGGAAAATAATATTTATTTTTGTATGCTTCATTTTATTTTTATCTTAATAATTTTCTCCTACTCTTTTCCATTGCAAACTCTTTGATTAGATTGTCATAATCAATCTTACGTAACACATCTGCTTCTATACATAATAAGAAATAACTTTTTTAGTAAGAAAGATTTAGTTACAAAATTTTCACAGAATATTCTTTAAACCTTATATTAAGAATGTGTGTAAAAGATTTGCTAAATAATGAACGCAAAAGCCATAAATAAATTAAATAATAAAAATGGTAAAAATTCATGACAGTTAAAGTTGTACAGCAATGTAATGCTTAGAGCGGTTATATGCATTAAAAACTGCAAAACTGCCGCCTCCATGTCATAAACCGAAACGACTTTAATTGTCATAGTACCTAGAGGTCGTGAAAATTGTCGTATCAAAATGAGACTAGGATCAACATTTTCGTGAAAATCTCTACTTTTTGATGAAGCAATCCAAATTCCAAAATATCAATTACAGCAGATTTTGTTTCAGCTTTTTTGAAATTTTTTACATCTCATATTTAAGGATGTTTTAGGTCTCAAAGTGACTACAAAGTGGCTTAAATGGCTACAAATATTAATTTTATCTGCCATTTTTCTAAAGACTACAAATTATCTAATCTCCTGCCAAAACCTGTAGAAATTGACTTTAACCCCAAAATTGATTTAAAAATTTATTTTGTGCGGCACTGCTTTTCGATAAAGATCTGATCGTGTTTTTATCATTACTTGATGAGAAAATGGCATCCAAATTTTTACAAATTTTAACATTTGGGGTCAATTTTAAAGGTTTTTTTGAAATGTACGGTTATCATTTTGACATGAAAACCGTAGATTTACCATTTTGATTATTTAATTTATTTATGGCTTTTGTGTCAATTTAGCAAATCTATTTACATATTCTTAGTACGAGATTTGAAGAATATTTTGTGAAAATTTTGTTAATAAATCTTTATTAGTAAAAAAGGTATAAACAATTTTATCCAATAGTAATCAGCTGTACGATTTTCACTTTTACATAATGTAAATTAATTTTAAAATATCCAAGAGTAGAATTAAATAGATTTACCAGAATATTTTTCCTCAAACTGGGACGATTTTTTGTTTTTGCTTAAAATAGAAAATAACACTTTCTAGAAATTTATTTTAAGTTAAATAACAGATAATTCACGAAACACAACAATTACGTGATAATAATTTTTAATCAACTATTAACTATTATTTAAAAATATAAAAACATATTGTTTTGAATCAAATTATTAGTCCTTTAAAATACAGAATCGTCCCGTATTTGAGAATGAAATTGCGCGTCCCGTTTTGAATCAATACGTATGCGTCCCTTATTTTTTTGTATTAAAAGTGGTAACCCTACATAACATGGCGTTTAAGGGATTCACCATGAAACGGGAATTCCCCATCGTAGATGGCACCAGTATGCAGAACGCACTGTGTAAGGTGCCAGCTGCAAAACTGTGACGGCATAGGGAGGTACAGAGAGGCATTATTCATTTTTCATTAAATTTTGAAAATGGCTATAAAATTAATTAATTTAATAATTTATGTGATAAATTCGGCCATGAAAATTTTTGTGGTGCCCCCTTTACCCTTGATGCCCTAAGCATGTACTTACTTTGCTTATATGGCTAATCCAGCACTGCCTGGAGACCTATAGATTCATCCTTTGTTATTCTTGAGTAGGTTGAAATCAGTTCATTCAATTCCTTATATGAACAAAAAAGTAGTTTTGGTGATTGGAAATAATGAATTCAACGTACAGAAAAGTTTGGATTTTAAATGTTGGGCTTTCTTCTGTACTTTTTAGTTGATTGGAAGGGGTATAGACTGGGAGGATCACTTTTAGGTCTGGAGTGACCTAGTTCATGCTCCTTGACAGTCCCATATGCATCATTTAGGAAAGGTGGGTGGATGGGTTTGGAGCCTGCACCTCTGGGTTTGGGTTCTGAGGTCTGTTACAAACATTTTTTATTACTCACTTTGTTCATTCCATGTTTCCCTGTGCTTTTTCCTTCTTTTAGAAGTTTCAGAATAGGTGGAATTTATTTCTGCAATTGGGTTTGTAATTTGAGGTCATTTTTAGTTAGTTAAAAAATATGTTGCATCTTTCCATTTTTGCAACTATTCTGAACTGTATTTTTGTGGTCCATTTTTTCTACATCATGGCTCTCTGCCTTGCCAAACAATGCAATGACAAGTGCCTCTGATGTTGTAGCCTTCAAACCTTGACCTGTTGTAAAAGAAATTGATAAAAAAGGGGGGGTTGACTTTATCACTTAAAAAAATGCTGTGGATGTTTGTGTGAGAAAAAAAAATCTTTTAACCACCAATAAAACACCTGAAATTTATTTTATTAAAGATGACTGATACATTGACTTGTACTTTATGTAGTTTCATAGTTAAAATTCATCTTAACTAAAGTTTTTTAAACCTGCTTAATTCAGTTTAGGGTGGCATGGGCCCAGAGGAAATCCTGGAAGCACTAGGCAAAAGAGAAAAGTAGTGAAAGGCTCACTTACTCTGGGCCAATTTTGAATCCCCAGTTTATCTACACAGCATGTCTTCACGGTGGGGATCTCAAAAACACACCCAGCCTTTGCCTGACTCACACACACTCTCCCTCACAGAGACAAAAAAGCAACCGGTAATAAAACAGAAATTGAAGAATGTATTAAACAATAATAAATGAAATATATGAAATTACAATGATCCCACCCCAGTTCCCCTTACAGCGATATACAATAAAAACAAACTCAACAATAACAAACCACTAACGAAAACTGCACACTATGAAGTCCATGAAAACAGCAACTGATGAAATGAAATGATGGAGGTACATAGTCCGGAGATCAGCACACTGTATATGAATGTAAAGGTCAGTCCTACCAGTATTTCCTGATGAGATGATGGTGTGTGAATGGGATCAGGAGTGCTCCTTTCTTCGCAGGATGACAACAAATCCTCAGGCAGTCCTCATGCAGCAGGAAGACACCAGACAGTCCATACACCCAAAATAGGAGACAATCAGGGACAAAACAAGAATGCACAGGTAGCAAAACGGGAAGGCAAACAGACAGGTAACTGCAGACATGAAACACAGTAGCACCGCTACAACCATGTTATCCTAGATCCATTTTGTTCACCTTTTCATTCATACTAATAATTAATTACATAAATGTGAAAGAAAGCAATGGATAGGAAAGCTGTGGATAATCAGGCAAAAATTGCAACTAAAATTTGTTGCACTGCAACATTTGCTAGAAATCTGAATAAAACAATCTCTCATATAGCAAAGATATATTCGCTAAACCTTTTATCAGTACAATTCACATGATGTCACTATTTTTATAAATACTTGAAGAGGATACAGCATTCTTGTTGCTGATTTTACAGGGAGCTAGAGAAGTGTTGGGTTTCAATACACCAATACACAAAAATAATTAATAAATGTGAGTATTTTTACATTTAAGTTAGCAAGATAAATAATATGTATTAATCGATTAACCTATTCTGTATCTTAGAACAGACGGTGATAATTTTCCAAAGGTCTAAATAAATAACTTTTCTAAAGAAATTTTCAAAATAAATAAACAAGCTCAGAGTTCAAAATTAAAGTATTATTTGTTGTACTAAATCTCTTACATAATTAAAAATAAATTCACAATTACGTTGTATGAACAATAGTAAAATAACCCATGAGGAATTGGGTTATTTTGGGAATACTTTTCACAGGTGGCACAGTGGTAGTGTTGCTGCGTTGCAGTAAGGAGATTGTGGGTTTGCTTCCCGGGTCCTCCCTGTGTGAAGAGCGCTTTGAGTAGTGAGAAAAGCGCTATATAAATGTAAAGAATTGATATTAATGGAATACAAAACAGAAGCAAAATGGGAAACTAACAAAATAAACTTTACCAAGGGCTCAAAAAGTAAAATTTATCATTTTTTATTTTCAAAAAAAAAAACAAAGCATAAACAAATAGTAAGGGCAGATCAGGCAAAACACAATTAATACCATATTACAGACATTACATTACAAAAAAAATCCATGAAACGGAACACTCAGTCCCCCTTCCTACCTGGCAGTGAGAACTATAAATCAGAAAACAAAGTCTGAGGTGGTTCCTCATACTGATGTATTAATACAACAATAAAAAACTTTTACAATAGTAATAATTCACTAGCTGTGTTACCCAGCTTCACCCTGGAAATTTTGTTGGGCAATGGGCCTCAGTTATAGTGCCATTGGCTAACTGTATGTTTCAGAAGTACTATGTAACTAAGTACTTTTCTGTGTTTAGTATGTATGTGTATGTATATATATATATATATATATATATATATATATATATATATATATATATATAGCATCGCAGGTGGCTGGGGGGGCGACCCAGCTGAGACACCCCAGAGGACCGGAAGAGGGCTTACTCCTTCCCCAGACCACATGGGGGTGACCGCCCTGGCGGCTATGGGGACCACGGGTACAGAGCTTTGAAGCTCAACCCTGTATGGGCCTGTGGTCACCGCCAGGGGGTGCCTGAATGCCTTGGGAGCCCTGGACCTCAGCACTTCCGCCACACCCGGAAATGCTGGGGGGAAGAGGATCGGGGACACCCGGAGTGCTTCCAGGTATGCAGCCGGCACTTCTGCCACACTGGGGAGTGCCGGTAGAAGATTGCCGGGAAGCACCTGGAGCACTGATGAAGCATCCAGGTGATTATAAAATGGGCCGCCTCCCTTCATTCAGGACTGGAGTCGAGTGGAAGACGGATGAGGTCTGGGAGGAGGCAAAGAGGCGGCCTGAAGAAGAGAAGACATTGTGTGTGTTGGCCAGGACTTTGGGGACTTGGGGACTTGTGAGCACTTAATTGTAAATATGCACTTTGTAAATAAACGTGTGTGGGGTGAGTTAAACGTGTCTGCCTGTCTGTGTCCAGGTCATTTTCCACAATATATATATATATATATATATATATATATATATATATATATATATACACATACATGCTATACACAGAAAAGTACTTAGTTACATAGTATTTCTGAAACTTCCTCATTCACTCGTCAGCCTCTGTTCGAGTTAGTCTACATCTTGCCACGTGTTAGAGTGCACCTTGCCTCCGCTTAGCTACTGATACCTGTTTGTTCAACAGACATTATCACCTACAGATTGTTAAGGAGTGACATTTGACGTTTTTAAGAGAGAGATCAGAGCTGCATGTGTTTTAGAGGGTAGCTGCTGATTACCAGAGATATCACATGCATGTGCTTTTCTCCCCACGCGGGGAACGCTTTCCAGTCAAAGCTGAACACGATCAGATATAGTGCTAATGTCTACTGATTTTTAAAGTTTGGCCTGTTTCATTACTATGTGGGCGTAGCCATGGGGTACAGCTAGTATATATATATAATGTAAATGTATTTAAATTTTTTTTTTTTTTTTTTTTTACCAGGGGCTAATATTATCGCTTAACTTGAGCAGCATAAAAAAAAGACAAAATAAAACAAAGGTGACTAAGATTAATAATTACTTTTATTCACTTAAAAGCATAGTCTTGTTCTCTTCTTATCAAATTCTGAAAAACAGCACCTCCATCAGCAATTATTAAATTATTAAAAGTTACACTTCATTCTGTTCAATCATGGCTTGGCATAATTGGTTAATTTGCTGTGTTTTTTTTTTTTACTTTTTTTTACTTTATAAATTGCTTTATGCTGATCGTTGACTGGTAAGGCGAATTTAATGACAATATGCAGGTGAACAACAGTGTTGGCATTTTCAAAAATGCAAGAATATGATAAAAAATGTTGAAAAATGTAGTATAATCAGATTTACCGCCACATGTGATACACCCCTGGTCTACCGAAGTGATCCACAGAATTTCATCGAATGCCTGCCATTGTTCTTTGAGTGCTGGCATCGCTCCCTTGTGGAGTGAGCATTCTTTTTCACTTCTGGGTTCCTCATGTTGCAACCCAAGTACTGAGCTGCTTTTTGGTTGTCTTATGACCTCATTATATACACAGAGAGTTTTCACATGCCATTATGCAAGCACTTTACATCCCCTCCCTCGGTAGACTTGGCAAATGCAATAGACAGTATATTCTGTAATTAACAAAGTTACTACTGATCATCCCAGTGCTTTCATTACAGTTTCTGGAGACTTTAACCATGTTTCACTTTCCTCCACTCTCACCAATTTTTATCAGTTTGTGGACTGTAAAACGAGAGAGAAAAGAACCCTGGACTTGTTGTATGCCAAAGTTAGACAGGCATATAAATCAGTTACTTTGCCACCTTAGGTCGATCAGACCTTAATTTGGTACATCTCATACCTGCATGGAAACCCATTGTGAAGAGTCTGTCAGCCACCACCAGGACTGTGCAGGAATGGACAGTGGAGGCTGAGGATTCGCTGAAGGATGCCTTTGAAAACACTGACTGGGAAATTCTTTGTGAGTCACATGGCCAGGACATTGAGGGACTCACCCACTGTATTACAGACTACATCAAGTTCTGCGTGGATAACATAATCCCCAAAAAGGTACTGCATTGTTTCCCCAACAACAAACCATGGATCACAAAAGATTTGAAAGCCCTATTAAATAGGAAGAAGAGAGTCTTCATGTCAGTAAATAAAGATGAAGTAAAGAAGGTGTAGTCAGAACTGAAAAAGCAGGTCCGAAAGGGGAACCCCACATCAGAGACAAACTTGAGCACAAGTTACAACAAAACAGCATGGAAGGAAATGTGAATTTCATTGAGGACTATCACTAAATACAAGCAAGCTGTAAAATATGGTGAATGAGGGAACAAGAGCAGAGCTAATGAGTTGAACCAATTCTTCAACGGGTTTGACTCATTCTTGTCAGAGCAGCCCTACCCCAACACTGCTAGAATCACACCTGTGGTCTCCAGCTCCTCTCTCCTCTCTGGACTGTGTGTCTCTGCTGAAGAAGTTAGGAGAGGGCTGGGAAAACACTACATTAACTAGGCTTCATGGCCAGATGGAATCAGTCCCAGGGTACTGAAAACATGTGCTAGCCAGCTCTGTGGGGTCCTACAGCACCTGTTCTCCCTTTCCCTGAATTTGCAGAAGGTTCCCCAGCTGTGGAAACCATCCTGCTTGGACCCAGTGCCAAAGAAAGGTCATTCCAGTGCTCTTACTTAAAAAATAATGAAGACCTTTGAGAGACTGCTCCGAAAAAAGCTAAGGCCCCAAGTTTCAGAACATCTGGATCCTCTGCAGTTTGCCTATCAGATAGATATAGATGTGGAATATGCTCCCATCTATATGTTCCAAAGAGGCTACTCCCACTTGGACAAAGTCAGCACCACAGTCAGGATAATGTTCTTTAACTTTTCCAGTGCTTTCAACACCATTTTGCCTCATTGACTGGGAGAAAAGCTCAAGGCTTGGCATTTTGATGCGCCTACAGCCTCCTGGATCATGAACTACCCGACCAACAGATAGCAGTTTGTAAGGCTGACGGACTGTTTGTCAGAAATAGTGATATGTAATAGTGGAGCACCTTGGGGAACTGCCCCATCTCTCTTCCTGTTCATCCTCTACACAACAGATTTCCAACATAATAACAGTTCTTGCCATCTAAAGAAATTTTCAGATGACTCGTCTATCATAAGCTGCATAAATAATGGAGATGAGTCAGAGTACAGGAAGGTTTTGGAGGACTTTAGGCGTGCCACAGAGCCTCTGAGATCTGTCACCATCCAGGGGGAGGACATGGTGGAAGTGATGCAGAGCTACAAATACCTAGGGGTCCATATAAACAACAAATTGGACTAGTATGACAACACAGCAGCATTGCATATGAAGGGCCAGAGAACACTGCACTTGCTAAGAAGACTCAGGTCTTTTGATCTGTGCAGCAAGCTACTGGAAAGGTTCTGTAAGTCCATAGTAGCCAGTGTGGTGTTCTAAGCTGTGGTTTCCTGGAGAAGCAACTTGAGCTCCAAAGAAGCACAATGCCTGAATAAACTTATCAGGAAAGCCTGTGCCATCACAGGATGAAACCTGGACACTGGAAGCTGTTGTAGAAAAGTGGATGCTGGCAAAATTGGATGCCATCATAAAAAATCCCCTCCAGGAGGCACTCTCTTTGAGCACTTTTAGCCACAGGCCATGGTGTGCTAAGAAGTGCCTCTGGGGGTCTTTTCTGCCCAGTGCTAACAGGTATTTCAATGCTTCCTCCTGGCGTACTTGTTTAGTTTATTTTTAAATAGCATTTTGAAATATCTGAACAATATTTGTTTGTTTGTTTTTACATCGATTGATTGATTGGCTGTACTATTTGTCCTGTGAGTCTGTATTCTTGTTTTTATATCTCTGCTTCCATATGCATGTGGATTTACCTTTAGGATTAATAAACTTTATCTAATCTAATCTAATAAAATCTAGACCCAGGGAGGAGTTGTGGCTCTGAGACTTGGGATTTGCGCCAGCAATTAGAAGGTTGCCGGTTCGAATCCCGTAAATGCCAGAGGTGACTCTACTCCATTGGGCACTTGAGTAAGGCCCTTAACCTTCATCCTGGGTATGTTAATCTTGGGGGTTGGTAGCAGGATTGGCACTCCAGCACTATAAAAAACCTGACATTGTTCCAGTGTGGTGCTGAGGTGTCACCCACTTCACTTGAGTCCCAATCCATGTGGTTTGTTGTGTGATGGGTGTGGCAACACAATATCAGCACCTACTCCCAACCTCTACACATAGGATCCCCAGATTAAACTGATCCAAGAGAGCCTTTTTAAGAAGCAATTTGTAGATAAGATAAAAGCAGGGCAGGCCTTGATTCTTCTAACCCTGAAATTTGCCAATGGGTTGGATATGCTCTATACAGGCTATGCCACCATGGATTTTGATGTGGCTACAGTGAAGTTACCAGCCAGAGGGGTTGTAATCTTGGGAGATGAAGTCTAGACAAGCCCATTGCTGATCTGTATGAATGTGATCTCTGCTTGTTGGCATGCTGTTTTTCAGGCTGCAGAGTCACCAGTTGTGCTGTCTCAAGCAGCCCCCAGTATGCAAGAAGCACGGTCTTAGGCCTTCGCTGTTTGACAACATGCTGAGTCACAACAAGAAAATAATGAATTCCATGGATATATACAATTAGCCTGCCGCCATGGTCTGAGGGTCCCTGCCAGAAACAAAGTGTTGGTATGGTGAAGAATGTCTTCCGATGTAGGAGGATCAGATTAGTGTGGGCTTGTAGAGCCCCTGCCTGAACTGACATCTTTGAGTGTGGCATGAAAAATTGTGATGGTAAGAAGAAGTTGTTTGGCAGTGCATATTTGCAAGTTTCACTCTTTCTCTGTGTTCATAAGCCGATACCAGAAGCTGGACCGGTTGTTCTGGTTGGGTGAGATGGAGTTATAGGGTGTAAGTGGTTCTGGAAGCAGAGAATAATGGGATCGGGCAAGTGCATCTGGTACAGCAGGATATTGCTGATCAACACACCCTGAGTCCAGCGTTGGCTAGTTTAGGCCAGCGAGAGGATTTGACCCTACAACAGCAGAATGAGCTGAGGGCATTGCTGCTGAAATGGAAAAAGACTTTTTACGGTGAGTGATGATGATTTTTGGTGTACTGATCTGGTGCAGCATCGGATTCAGACAGGAGATGCCCCACCTGTGCAAGAGACGTTTTGTCCCTTACCACCCAACGTGTAACAGGAAATGGAGGTACTTTTGAATGAAATGTTACAAAGAGGTATCATCCAAAAGAGCATTAGTCCTTGGGCAGTCCTGATTGTGATGGTAAAAAAAAGATGGTCTGTGGCATTTCTGTGTAGACTATCTCAAGTTGAATGCAGGGACTCATAAAAATGCTTTTTCTTTGCCTACAACTGAGGAGACTTTGACTACCCTCACTAAAGCACAATGGTTTTCCACCTGGAACTTGGCTAGTGGCTACCAGCAGATGCAGATGCACCGAAATTATCGAAAGAAGACTACTTTTGCCACACCCCTTGGCTATTATAAATTCATATGCCTTTTGGGCAGTGTAATTTTCCAGCCACTTTCCAGAGGCTGATGAAGCAATGCCTATGAGGTCCCTTGTCAGGATCAGCCTTGGTCTACCTGGATGACAGTGTGTATTCACAAGACTTCTCCACCCTCTTGCGGCATCTTGATGAGATCTTGATGTCCCTATGTAAACCTTAAGATACACCCTGTTAAGTGTAAAGTGTTACAGATGCAAGTAAAGTTTTTGGACAAGTTGGTAGCCATGATGGGGGGGGGGGGGTTTGGGGGTTAGGGTATGAGGGCTGGGGTGTAGAGCCAGATCCAGAAAATGTAACAGCAGTGCAAGAATGGTCTCCACAAAAGACTGTGTGCCAGATAAGGGCCTTTTTGGGGGCTAGCGGGTGATTACCGTTGTTTTCTTAAATGTTTTGCAGAGATCGCATGGATCTTGACTACTTTGCTTACCGGAACCCCGGCAGATAAAATACTTGGCCACAGAAATGTAAACTGGACACAGGAGTGTAAAGAGACATTTGAGTTACTGAAACTGCTCTAACACAGGCCCCTATCCTGGCATTTGCAGACTTTACATTGCCTTTGTCTTATGTGCAGATGCTAGTCATCATGGACTTGGTGCAGTTTTATCACAGGTCCAGGAGAGAGTGATTGTGTATGCCAGCTGAAGTTTACACCCTGCAGAGTGGAATGTTTTGAATTACATTTCTTTTAAATTGGAACCTTTCACACTGAAATGGGCAATTACTGAAAATTTTAAAGATTATTTGTTGGTGGCTAAATGCATTGTGCATATGGACAATAACCCTGATGCCTATTTGCATACTGCTTGCTTTGGAGCAGTGGAGCAGCGGTGAGTGGCCCAGTTGGCATGCCAATACACTGTCCAGATTTCCTGTTAGTACCCCTTCTACAGAGATGTTGGCCAGAACAGAGGAGGTGCATGTGGTACCCTCACTAGATGATGAGCAACGCTACACTGATGATAAATGGAGGACAAGCCAGGAGAAAGATACAGAGCTCCAAGTGATGAGAACCTATGTTCAACAAGGATGAGACCCAACAGCTGCTGAGTGAAAGAAGCTGTTAATCCCAGAAAAAAAAATGGCTACGACATATACACAGATATATCTTGGTTGAAGACATCCTATACCGCAGGACATTAGACCCTAACATCCATGAGCCTAGGTTCCAGGTACTGTGCTCAGAGCAAGAATGACAGAAGGTGTGGAAGATGCTCCATGAGGTGGCAGGGCATGCAGGGATGGAGAGGATTTTGACTAACCTGTGTTACCAATTTTTCTGGCCAGGCATGGAGAATGAGGTACAATGGTTTCAGGCTGGGTGTGATAGTTGTAACCTGCAGAAGGATAGGACTGAATTTAGGGCACCCTTACAACCCATGTCTGTTTCTTTTCCTTTAGAGGAAGTGTTTCTAGATTTTATTTCCCTAGGAAGTCCACATGATTACTTTCAGTATATTTTAGTTATGGCTAATATGTTTACACATTATACATGGGCGGTACCAATGAGAGATCAGACAGCACTGACAACAGTACAGGGATCAGAGGCCAGTGTGTTATAACATTTTGGGTGCCCCATGTGCTTCCATTCTGACCAAGGGTCAAATTTTGAATCCACCCTAATGCGACAGATATGTGAGCTGTATGGTGTAGAAAAGAGTAGGACTACTCCCTTCTCCCTGATTAGTATCTCATCAACATGCAATATTGTGATACAGAGCTGCCTGTTTCCTTTAAAAATTAATGAGTTCTGAGGACATTGGTTTCTAATCAGCATACAGTGGTATATGGACTTCTTGATAGCTGACAACAAAACTATTCTTTAACTAATAAAAATGTGTTTACACTATTGCTAGCAAAAGAAATTGGTATGCACCATTGTTTAATCGATCGTCATGTTGATCAAGGCAGAGGCTGAAGCATTTATGCTCTTCTGTGCAGACAGAAGCATGCAACTTGGAATCTGCACCTCCAAAGGTTGTATTCTCCACTGTTACGTTTAACATAAAAACTGGGTGGTGTAGCCAGATATTTTAACTGTGCATAGGTTAGATTATCTATTAATGTGACCTAGACACCCGATACAAGTACAAGGACAAAATTATCAAAAAAATAAATAAAAAATGCAATAAAACTATGTAGCATCTTATAAGTTGGAGTTAAGCCAAGATACAGAACAGATTCCAGTCCTTATGGAATTCTTAAAACACTGACATTTTTTTTTCAATCACTGTACATTAGAGTTGTAAGAAAGATATTCTTTTATCTCCAAACCATTTGTTCAAAATGTCCACTACAGATTTTTAACATATGTTCCACAGCATTGAGTTGGCCACCAAATGCATTTTTTTCTCTCAATTTTACTGTTAATTCGCTCTGCACATTTTCTATTTTTTCCATTAGTTTGATGTAGGCATATCACTTCTCCATTCCAAAGAATTTTTAATTAATAATTAAAACAAAATGTTACTGTATGTATTAACATATGATTTGATATTTTATTTTTTTTGTTATCTTTGTAGTTGTATTTTTCATATTTTTATGTTATTTTTTTCAATTTTATTTATAATTGGTTAATTACATGACAAGTACACAGAATTATTACTTCAGATATTTTTGTTTTTTGAGCATGCTAAACCTCAATGTAATTGTGTTTTTAAAAAAATTTTTCTTTTTGAAAACAAAAAAAGATCATGTCAAATTACCAACAGCAAGTTGAAGGTTATGTAAGTTTTCAACTATTTGAAAGAAACCTATACATTGGATTACCAGTTGTCAAAAAAGGGATGGTGATTTTTGTAGTAGTTCTGATTTAAAAGGAATGACAAGAAAATATGTAGGTAAAAATCTGATTAAATAGAAATACTGTATGTGCACGTGAGGTTTAGTTGCAAGTATCAGCATCAGTGAGTGTGAATGCGTGTGTGTGTGTGTGCGCATGTGAATGTGTGCCAGAATGGACTATCACTCTGTCTAGGGCTGATTCTTTTGGGTCTCATGCTGCTGGAACAGACCATGGCATTGTATTGGAATAAATGGGTATGGAATAATTAAAAAACGCCTGGAAAACAAAGAGGATCAATTTAAAATGATGCTTAGTTACACATTGTTACAAAATCATTTAAGAAGGGAGGATCACTTGGAGGGCCACAAGAAGATATTCAAAAACACCATGCAGTGAATGGTTTAAGGGTTTGCCCCACCATATGAAGAAACAGAAGTGAAATGTGGATGGTAATGGATAGATGTAAAACCCGTCAGAATCCTGAAAGAAAGTAAGAGAAAGAAATAATGGCTAATCTTGGACAGCCAGGGGAAAGTACATCATATTCTGTTGGGTGTGAAAAGAAAGGAAATTCTTCTGGAACATACCTCTGAGAAATGGAGGTCTTGGCATCATGTAATAGTCCTTCAGAAGACAGAAATAATAATAATAATAATACATTTTATTTATATAGCACCTTTCCCATGCTCAAGGCACTTTACAGAGTTTAAGAAAGAACGGCAGGGTATACTGTATATAGCATTGTACTAAACCAAATAAATAAATAAAGGAGAGTAAGATAGTAATTCAGAGAAAAGCCTAACATACAACATAATTGATGGTCTAACACACACACACAGGTTACATGAGTATCTTGACATAGAGGTAAACTGAAAGAAGGGTAATAAAGTCAGGTAGAGTAAAAGCCTTTCTGAACAGATGAGTTTTTTGTTTTTTTGCTATTTATAAACTTTATTGAATTTATTGTCATCATTCCATACAAATAGATCAATTTTTACAAAAAATAGGATTGAAAACAAATCAACCCCCACCCCTGAGAAAGAGAGCATGGCCAACGAAGTAAAACTTAAAGCTAGTAAAAATAAATAAATTGATGAGTTTAATAGGCGGATAAAGATAAATGGAGAAGAAAAAGAAATGGGAAAAGAATCAACTTCCTCAGTGCTTTAAGAGCTTATTCTAAAATATTATTGATTAGATCCTGCAAGGTTTTGAAAAAATTCTGCACAGATCCTCTAAGTGAGAATTAGATTTTTTCTGATTTCAAATAATATAAAACATTATTTACCCACTGACTTAAAAGAGGAGAGTTAGGATTCTTCTAGTTTAGTAAAATAAGTATGCGTACCAATAGTGTAGTGAAGACAATCACAGTTTGTTTGTCCTTCTCCACTTTAAGCCCATCTGGAAGAACACCAAACACAGCTGTTAATGGGTTAGGAGGGATTGTGACACCAAGGCTGTCTGAAAGGCACTTAAAAATTTTTGTCCAGAATGATGTTAATTTGGCGCAGGCCCAAAACATGTGGCTAGAACTTGGTTGCAGCGTTCGCAGGTTGGATCTTGCCCTGGAAACATTTTGGACAGTTTTAAGTGAGACAGATGTGCTCAATATATAATTTTGAGTTGAATAATTATATGCTTTGCGCATATGGAGCTTGAGTGAATTCTCTGCATTGCTACCTTCCACTTCTTTTCTGATATGTTGAGTGAGAGATCCTTTTCCCATTGTCCTCTTGGATCTTTGAAAGGGAGGGACTGTAAAATAATTTTATATATTGCAGAAATGCTGTCTGAGTCCTCGAAACTGAGCAATATTTTTCCAGCATAGAGGAAGGTGGGAGATGAGGAAAATTGGGCAGGTTCTGTTTAACAAAGTATCTCATTTGAAGATAGTGAAAGAAATGTGTTGCTGGAAAGTTAAATTTGGAATGTAATTGTTCATAGGATGCAAAGATAGATAGATAGATAGATAGATAGATAGATAGATAGATAGATAGATAGATAGATAGATAGATAGATAGATAGATAGATAGATAGATAGATAGATAGATAGATAGATAGATACTTTATTAATCCCAAGGGGAAATTCACATATGTTATACATATACATATATCAACACAGATGTTGTTTATATAAAGATCTCTAAGCAATTTAATCCCAAATGTTTTCCAGATATTAAAAACTGCATATATTTGCGAGGGTTGAAAAAGGTGGTTCTCATGCAGAGGTGCCACAGATAAAAGATTCTCCATCTTAAAATGCTTTCTACTTTGGTTCCATATTCTGAGTGAGTGAAGCACTATTGGGTTATTAGTATATTGGCGATAACTTGCATTTATTGGGGCACAAAGCAGGGAATATAAAATGGGTACTGCAGGATTTTATTTCTATTGCAGACCAAGCCTGTGTATGTTCATCTATTTGTGTCCAGGTTTTTATAGCTTGTATATTTGCTGCCCAGTAATAAAACTGAAAGTTAGGTAGAGCCATGCCATCTTCTGCCTTAGGTCTTTGTAGGGTTGCTCTTTGGATACGTGGATGCTTTAAGTGCCAAATAAATGAGGCTATGGTTGAATCTAATTGCTTAAAAAATTTTTTATTGATGTACTGTATATTGGAATGTTTTGAAATTAAAAGAGAAGCTTAAGAAGAATATTCATCTTAACAATGTTAATGATTCCAGCTAGACTGAGATGAAGGGTTTACCATTTATGCAAGTCTTGCTTAATTTTTTCCATACAGATGGCAAAATTTTGTTGATAAAGAGCTTTATGTTTTCTTGTGATATTTACCCCTAGGTATTCAAACTGATCAGCAATAATAAAAGGGAAGGTGTCCCATCTAATATTGTATGCTTGAGAATTCACTGGAAATAGCACACTTTTATTCAAATTAATTCTGAGACCAGATCTTTTGAAATTCTGTTAGTGCTGTTAAGACTGCAGGCACAGTATTTTGTGGGTCTGATGTATACAGTACCATATCATCTGCATATATAGAGAAATTATCTGTTCAAGTCCTTCTCTGATAATCCCCTTTACCTGATAAGCATTTTGACAGTGAACTTCCAGTGGTTCAATGGTGACTGCAAATAGCAGTGATGACAAGGGGCAACCTTGTCTGGGGCCACATTCTAGTTTAAAGTAGTCTGAACAAATGTTGTTAATACAAACTGAAGCTTCTGGATTGGTATACAGTAGTTTAGTCCATTCACAAATGTTCGGGCCAAACCCAAATTTCTGTAATGTAGTGAGAAGGTAGTTCCATTCAATCATATCAAATGCTTTTTCTGCATCTAACGATAATAATATCCCTGGGGTGATTTGACTATGCAGGTGAATATATTACATTAAACAGGCGTCGAAGATTGGAAGCTAAGTGTCGGCCTTTAATAAATCCAGTTTGATCTTGTGATATTACCGAAGGCAGCACTTTCTACATCATTCTAGCTAGGACTTTGGAGAGTATCTTAACATCATTATTCAGAAGTGAAATTGGTCTGTATGATGCACATTGTAATAAATCCTTATTTTGTTTAAGAAAGACGGTGATTAATGCTTGGTGAAAAGTTTGAGGTAGAATTTGATTGTCTCTAGCTTCTGTAAATGTTGCTAATAAGAGGGGAGCTAGCTGAGTAGAGAATTTCTTATAAAATTCGACAGAGTAGCCATCGAGGTCTGCTGCTTTCCTGCTCTGAAGTGACTTTATAGCATCTAATAATTCTGATAGTGCCAGAGGTTTATCCAGTTCCTCTGCACTAAAAGTATCTATTTGTGGTATCTGTAATGTATCCAGAAATGCATTTGATTGTGTGTTGTCTTCTTTAAACTCAGTAGAATATAAGTATTTATAGTAGTCTCTAAATGTGTGCATTATATTTTTATGGTTAATGATTTTATCTCTGTTCGTGTTGGTGATTGCTGGGATTGCATTGCGAACATCTTGCTTGTGGATTTGTTGAGCTCAGTACTTATTAGCTTTCTGTCCGTGTTCATAGTAATGATGTCTTGATTTAAAAATGAGTTGTTCAGTTTCTTTGGTTGTTAAGAGGTTGAGCTCTGAATGCAGAGCCTGCCTTTTCCTATGAAGAGCCTCACTTGGACACCTGGCATGTTCTTGATTTATTCTAGTAATTTCGCTGGTTAGCTCTGATATCTTCTTGGTTTCTAATTTGTTTCTGTGGGAAAGATATGAAATAATGTGTCCTCTTAAGAAGGCATTTAGAATTTCCCAGAGTATTCCTGCACAGACTTCTGAGGATGTATTTGTCTCTAGGAAGAAACTGATTTGTTTTGATATAAATTCTGTACAGTTCTCATCTGCTAATAAAAGTGGGTTAAGACGCCATCTGCGAGATCAGTATGTGGGGCATAATGATTTTAGCTCCAAGAGCAGTGGGGCATGGTCAGAAATAACAATAGCGTCGTACTTGCAAGATTTAATCGTAGGCAAGAAATTATTATCTATAAAGATGCACTGGTGAATAGAAGGAATATGTTCTTGAGTTTGGGTTTAGAAACCTCCAGGGGTCTGATAAGTTGTGGTCAGTTAAAACCTGTGTTATTGTCTTTGCAGTGTTAGATGTCATCCCCCCTTTGACAGGAGACCTATCTAAGAGTGGATTTAAAACACAATTAAAGCCCCCAGCCATTATAATTTTATGAGTGTTCACATTGGGAATGGATGCAAATACATTTTGCATGAATTCCCTATCATCGACTTTGGGTGCATAAACATTTATCAAAATCACTTTACAGTTAAATAAGTTGCCCATGACAATCACATATCTCCCTTCAGGATCAGATGCTACATCTGATGCTACAAATGGGACTGTTCTATGTATGAGCATTCCCATTCCTCTAGTTTTCTTTGTAAAGCTGGAATGGAACATTTGGCCAGTCCGGTCTTTTTGCAGCCGGAACTGATCCTTGCTTAGTAAGTGGGTCTCCTGTAAAAATACTATTTTAGCGTTTAGACCTGTTAGGTGAGAGAATACTTTCTTTCTCTTTAATTTGTTATTCAGGCCTTTAACATTCCAGCTCACAAAGTTAACTGTCCCATCATGGAGACATTGATTCTGAATTTTTGATGTCATTTTGTAGTCTTAACTGGAAGTGAGACAGCTTTAACCTTAATTTCCAATATTCCCACGAGTTACTGTCATGCAGCCTATTGTTACGTTGGTAATTATAATTATAAGGATTAAAAGGATAGATTAGATATAGCTTGCTCTCTTTCTCACCTTCCCTTATCCCCCCGCCCCATTTTGCCTCCCCATGTAAGGCTGGACCCCACTTCACAAAGTCCCAGTTCTCTGACATACCTAGAGACAGAGCATGTACAAAACAAAACAAGCCCCCCAGCAGCAGCGTTTGAGGATTAAAAAGTAGAGATATCTATTGCCGATAAAGTCTAAATACTATAAGCATAAAATATAATATTCAATAGTCTTGAAATATTAAAACAGTAAACCCATGGAATGGTGTTTAAAAGTGGCCCTGGATAAGCATAGTAAACCCTAATGTAATAATAACAATAACAATAAACCAAGGGTATGATGTTAAACAGTCTCTTTTAGAATAGTAAAAAAAAAAAAAAAACTACTTTAATTTTTTCCACACATACGCTTATAATTGTAATTAAAACATAAACAAAAAGTGGCCGAGAAGAGTAAAGGATGTATAATTATGGTACCCGTATCGTTGCAAACGGATCAGACAGCAGGTAATATCTTCTTGCCATGCCATAACAGGATGCGACTCACTTTTGTGAAAAAAAGTGTCGGATCAGCTTTCTTAACTCCTTTTCTGCTTCCTCCGTGGTGGAGTAGATGTAATATTTGTCTTGAATATCCACTTTCAGTTTGGCAGGATGCAAGAGGCTGTATCTGATATTGGCTTTCCATAACCGCTGTTTAATGTTGTAAAAAGCTGCACATTTAGCAGCTGCTGAGAGTGAGAAATCAGGGAAAATACGGATGTGGTTATTTTCAATTACAATCTCGTTTGTGTCTGAGAAGTGCCATTACATTAAGCTTAAATTGTAATCTCATGAAGTGGACAATTAGAGGCCTTTCTTGTTACTCATGTTTATATACTGTAGTAGAAACTCCTCGGGTTGGGTAAATACAGGATACCTCGGGATAACAAGAAGTAATAGAAAAAATAAAGCCGCTGCAACGGAGCTCCTCTTCAGACGTCCATCTCCCATAACGGACGAGACACATGGACCACCACATCCACAATTCAGAGGAGTTTGCTTCCAAGGTCAGGGAGCTGAAACTGGATACGGATGAAACCATGGTATCCTTTGACGTCACATCTCTATTCACCTGCATCCCCACCACTGCTGCATTAACAGCTGTAAGGAGGAGACAGGAAGAAGACGGCACCCTCACCAACAGGAGCAACCTTAACCCAGATCAAATCTGCTTGCTCTTGGATCTGTGTTTGAACAACACTTACTTCTTGTACAGAGGTGACTTTTACAGACAGAGACATGGCTGTGCCATGGGTTCCCCAGTGTCACCCATTCCATTGTAGCCAACTTGTACATGGAAGAAATGGAGGAGAAATCACTCAACTCTTTCCCAGGAACGACACCAACCCACTGGTTCAGATATGTTGATGACACCTGGGTAAAGATCAAGATCCGGGAGGTACAGGCCTTTACAGACCACATTAATTCAGTGGACACCGACATACAATTCACCAGGGAAGACTCCAAAGATAACCGGCTGGCTTTCCTGGATTGTGCAGTCTTCATTGGGACTGAGGTAAAGCTAGAAATAGAAATCTACAGAAAACACACCCACACTGACCAGTATCTTTTGTTTGACTCACATCACCCACTACAACAAAAACTAGGAGTTATCAGGACTCTACACCACAGAGCAGAGAACATCCCCACTTCCACAGAAGCTAAGAAGAAGGAAAACAGGCATCTGAAGACTGCCCTTAAGACCTGTGGATATCCCAAGTGGGCCTTTAACAAGGCAGTATCTTGCAACAGAAAAAGGACAACGGTATAGTTGGAGTCCCAGGACCAACGGAAAAACCTGGTTATTCCATACATGGCTGGTGTGTCCGAAAAGTTAAAAAAGATTTTTGGAAAACACCACATACCTGTCCACTTCAAACCCACTAACACAGAGACTCGTCCACCCCTAAGACTGGATACCGAAACAGAAGAAGAGCAATGTAATATATGCCGTTCAATGCAGCGAAGAGTGTCCTGAACTGTACATTGGAGAGACCAAACAGCTGCTATACAGGAGGATGGCCCAGCACAGAAAGAGTAACTAACACCTTGGAGCCGGAATCAGCTGTGTACCTTCATTTGAAGGACAAAGGACACTCATTTGAGGACATTAACGTCCAGATATTGGATAAAGAAGACAAGTGGTTTGAGAGAATGGTGAGGGAAGCTTTGCATGTGCAAATCAACAACCGCTCACTCGACAGGTTGAGGCCTTAGGCATAACCTGTCTTCAATTTATCATGCTGCCCTTTCGTCCATCCCCAGGAAAATCAGGCCCAATTCACACCTCCACCAGGTAGACCACTCTTAACGACCCACTCTATGGGGGTAAGAGGTGCTGTCAACAGATGTGACGGTTACACACCTCCCCTTTGCTTTGCTTTACTCAACGAGCCTTATCAGGGCAGGTGTGAAGTGAAACTAACCTGGAAGATAAAATTGTGGTCTCTAACAACATTCCTCAGACTGACAAACCTGCTTGGATGAGCAGTGAAACATATCTAACTAACAAGAAAGAAGTCTAGGTGCCATGACTCAATTACCAGATAATTTCACCTGGATGACTGAGAATCTTAACAGACTTATGCAAGGGGTGTTTAACTTTCCAATGAAAAGTGTGAGACCATGGAGAATTAACAATCAGCGAAATTCTACCAGGCCAAAAGTGGTAGCTAGGGATAAAATGAAGTCTAAAGTTTAACCTGGAGAACAGAGAGCTTAGAACCTGTATTTCACACCTGGCCTTCACTAAAGGCTCACTACATGTTATTGTGAGTTAGAGGCCCTTTTGTTAAAAAGAAGTTAAAAAAAAGACAGTTTGGGATGTTGGCATAGTAGTAACACTGTAAAGGCATTCTAAGGCTGCCCCTGCAGTTCTTCAATAAACTTAACATCAGAAAAAAACGTACTAGGCAGAAGGCAAAATGGAAAGGTCATGATGTGTTGAGAGAAATAGAAAGAGGGAAAGAGAGAGAAAGAAAATGCTATGTTATAATTGGGATATGAAGCAGTGGGAAAGTGATCCCACCTGTCAGGAAAAAATGTGATAGAGATTCCCAGTAGTTAGTATTTAGTTTGCATCCCTGCTGTTTGTTACTTTTTTGTTAATCTTGTTGTCTTTGGTTCCTTGTGCATTAAAACAAAGAGAATATTTTGATAATTTTTGCTTTTTCAGCATTATTTTGAGTGTGGAGTATGGAGATTTGTCAGAGGTGTCTTTCTACTCAGTTTGATTTAGGTTCACATTTACCCTAAGTTAACAGACATGCATATCAAATGTCGGACAGATGGATAGAACAAATAACAGCCTAAAATAGTAGAGTAAAAAATACAAGGCAAACAAACATATTTTTATTGAGTGCTCAATACAAGTTGTACTGAGTCCAATACAAGTCATAGTGATATAATAAGGCAGAATATATTAACACAGTAATAATGTAAAATTGACAAGACTGAGGTAAAATAAGTTAACAAAACATTAAAAAATTCCATTTTTATTCCCTTTCATTTAAAACATAAAGATGCAAATTAACAAATTACAATGATGGAAAAATCAAGGATATGGAAAATAGAGAAAGTATTTCAAAGTGTCCTGTAACGTTGTAGTATTTCAATTTTGCAGAAAGTCTGAAATTGTTCAGTACAAGAGTAAATGAGATGAATTATATAAACATTAGCTAAAAAAAAAATGTGTTCATGCGCTGTTAGTTTTAGGGGCTATGTGTATTTGCGAAACCTGAAACAGAAAAAATAAAAAAATTAATCTAGCTGATACTTTATATTTTATACAGTAGATTGCTATAATTATAAATTGGCTTTTGACAGTAATACTGTTGAGATGACTTAGAAATTTTGTTATTAACATGGATGATGTCTGGCTTTTCTTAATTGCTTATATAATAGACAGTTAGTAAAAAAAAAAAATATTTGACTCTACATTTGACTAAATATTAATAAGTGTGGTTGTTCATTTAAAAAGTGTTAAGCTCAATTTGCTAATGCCCAATAAAATGAATCTATTACCTACTGCAAAAGCTACAAAACCTATAAATTTGGCTGTATATTTAAAGCAACCGAGGCACTGCTATTGCAGAGTTAGTAGAATAATGAAACTTACATCTAGGCTGGTAGGAGTAACCACTACATATGCAACCTGTTGTGAGAGAAGTATAATATGTGGAGTTGTTTTTTTCTGTTGTGTATGATGGACACCTAAGACAGTGCTCTGCTGGCAGCAGTGTGTACTTCTTTTTTTTTACTGAAGTATCCTGTATTTTAATAATTTAAGTAGAATTTCTCAAAGAATAATTAAAACATGAAGAAGAAACAAAAGGGAGAAAAGGACCAAAAAGAAAAAAATGCTTCAAGATACACCAAAGCCTAAGACATTGTTAAGTTCTCAGTCAAGCTCATAGTATGGTCTGAGATAAATTGAGGTTGAGGAAACAGATGAAACCAGATGAAGCCCAGACAAACCTGAATCTTCTGCCTGGCCTCTAGTAAATGTAAAAGTGAAGCAGTGACAACACTCCGCTACCAAGTGACAAATCCAATCTGGGGTGGCCTTGTTTCCATCATCAACCATTAAACAATTCCCCTGTACTTCCACACCCTCAACACCAATTGGCTACATAACGCTGTCAGAGCACAGCATGGAAGACTGTATGGACGAAGCTGTTGAGATAGACGTCACTAATTATCAAACTCGGGGTGAATAACAAAGAAATAAACAAAAATAATAAAAGGATAAAGAAAAAATTAAGCAAGTTTAGAATTAAAATCAAAGTATTTGGGGCTGACATGGATGAAGTAAAGCATATGCTCACGACACACATTGAGGAGGCAGAATTAATGATGTCTGCTACTGTAAAAAGAATAACTATACTAGAATCCAAATGTAGTGTGCTTCATAACAAGTTCAAAATATCTGACTGCAGATATAGAAGAAAAAATATTAGGATTGTAGGACTACCTGAAAAAATACAAAGTCACAATCAAGTAAAATCTGTAGCAGTTTCTAAAATATTGGAAGAGGACTTTAAAGCTGACAAAGAGACCTTTACTGCGTATTGCATGTGCAGATTGAATCACTCAAAGCACAGATGTTTAATAGTCACATTTGATGAACTACAGTAAAACTGAATGTTCCACTTCAGACAAAAGGAGAAGAGCATATATGAAAACAACAGAATCTGTATACTCCCAGTTTATTTGGAATTGCTGCAGTAAATAGGCTGCATTTTAAAGGATTAAATATCACCTATGCTGAGCTGAAATCAAAGAATTCTGGTAAATATATATGCACCTAATGTGCACAACAGAGAAAATATGCAAAATATAATGGCTGGAAATTGTATTGTGTTTTAAATCCATACTCGGATATGTCCTCAACTACTGCAACTATAACATCAAAACTACAAATGACATAATTCATTACAGATTTGAATCTATTAGATCCATAGAGATTTTTACATCCAGATTCAAGAGAAAATTCCTTCTCCTTACCTGTTCTTCATAATGGCTCAAGAACTGATTATTTCTTTGTTTATAGTAACTTCCTGCGCACTATCAGCTTTTGTACAAATTGCACTATTGTTATCTCTGACCATGTTCCTATTATTTTGAAAGTTGTATCATTATACCGTACATACTCAGCATGCAACTGACATCTTAGCCCTAAGTCATTAGCAGGCAAAAACTTTATAGAATTAATCTCCAATCAAATCTGTTATTTTTTTTGAGACCAATACATCACTCTGGGAAATGTTTAAGGCTGTGTTAAGAGGACAGATTATTTCATATTTCTCTAATAAAAACAAACCATAAACTAGGAAGGCATCAGAACTGATTATAAAGATTTCTAGAAATGTGGATAAATATGGTATCATAGATCTCCTAATATGGTTCTTTATAAGAAATGACAGGCTTTAGAATCAGAATTTAATCTCCAGACAACAAGACAAACTTGATCTGCTTATTTTAAAATTGTGATATCATTATATGAATATGGAGAGAAAGCTAATAAGATTCTAGTTCAACAAATGCATAAGCAGAAAGTTCGCAATGCAATAATAGGCATTACTAATACAACTGGAAATAAAATTAGGGAGCATAAAGAGATAACTGACACATTTAAGTAGTGCTGTAAGTCCTTATATTATTCTCAGTGTAAAGGAGATTAGACACAAGCTAAGGAGTTTTTCAATAAGATACAAATAAATCAATATTTTGAGTGTAGAAGAACTAAAAAACCACTGACACTTTCAGAAATACAGGATACCATAAACACACTACAGAGTGGGAAAGCTGCAGGCCCAAACTGCTATCCTGAAGAATTTCATAAACAATTGAATTCAAGTAAGTTGGCTACATTATTATTAACAACATTCATATAAGCTAAAGGAAAAAATTATACCCTAGACATTCTGTAAAGCATTAATAACTGCTTTTTCAAAGAAAGATAAAGACTTACTACAATGTGCATCATATAGACCAATTTCACTACTGAATAATAATGTTAAGATACTGGTGAAAGTCTTAGTTAGAAGAACTGGAATAGTGTTTCCTTCAGCAATGTTACAAAATTATTATTATTATCATTAAAGGCAGACAGTCGAACCCTATGCACCTGTTTAATGTAACAAACTCACCCACAAAATTTGACATGCCAGAAGTCACTTTCTTTGGATGCAGAAAAATTCATTTGATTGTGCCGAATGGGATTGTTTGTTTATTACACTGAAGAAAGTCAGGTTTGGCCCCAATATATTTGCATGGACTTAGCAACTTTGTAATAATCCAGACTATTCAATCAATTTAAATAAAACTCAGATTATTTCAATAATTAAATTATGTTATTTTACAGTAGGCTTTCAGGGCCTGTGATTAACTCTTTTATTCCATTAATTATTCTATTATATGTAGATTTCTGAGGCAAAAACTCGGGCATGGGAGGAGTTTGGGGGAGGCCATGGAGAACGACTTCCGGACTTCGAGGAGATTCTGGTCCACCAGCCGGCGTCTTAGGAGGGGAAAGCTGTGCAGTGTCAACACTGTGAATGGTGGGGATGGTGCGCTGCTGACCTCGACTCGGGACAATGTTGGTCAGTGGGGGGAGTACTTCGAAGACCTCCTCAATCCCACTAACATGCCTTTCAATGAGGAAGCAGAGCCTGGGGACTCGGAGGTGGGCTCTCCCATCTCTGGGACTGAGGTCACCGAGGTGGTCAAAAAACTCCTTGGTAGTAGGGCCCTGGGGGTGGATGAGATACGCCCGGAGTTCCTCAAGGCTCTGGATGTTGTAGGACTGTCTTGGTTGACACGCCTCTGCAACATCGCATGGACATCAGGGAGTGCCTCTGGACTGGCAGACTGGGGTGGTGGTCCCCCTCTTTAAGAAAGGGGACCGGAGAGTGTGTTCCAACTACAGAGGGATCACACTCCTCAGCCTCCCTGGAAAAGTCTATTCGGGGGTCCTGGAGAGGAGGGTCCATCAGATAGTCAAACCTCAGATTCAGGAGGAACAGTGTGGTTTTTGTCCTAGTAGTGGAACAGCGAACCAGCTCTACACCCTTGGCAGGGTCCTGGAGGGTGCATGGGAGTTTGCCCAACCAGTCTATATGTGTGTTGTGGACTTGGAAAAGGCATTTGACCATGTCCCTTGGGGAATCCTGTGGGGGGTGCTCCGAAAGTATGGTGTACCAGACCCCCTGATAAGGGCTGTTCGGTCCCTGTACAACTGGTGTCAGAGCTTGGTCCACATTGCCGGCAGTAAGTTGAACCCTATTCCAGTGAGAGTTGGACTCCGCCAGGGCTGCCCTTTGTCACCGATTCTGTTCATAACTTTTATGGACAGAATTTCTAGGTGCAGCCAGGGCGTTGAGGGGGTCCAGTTTGGTGGGCTCAGGATTGGGTCACTGCTTTTTGCAGATGATGTTGTCCTGTTTGCTTCATCGGGCCGTGATCTTCAGCTCTCTCTGGATTGGTTCGCAGCCAAGTGTGAAGCGGCCGGAGTGGGAATCAGCACCTCCAAATCCGAGACCATGGTCCTCAACCGGAAAAGGGTGGAGTGCCCTCTCAGGGTCGGGGGCGAGATCCTGCCCCAAGTGGAGGAGTTCAAGTATCTTGGGGTCTTGTTCACGAGTGAGGGAAGAATGGAGCAGGAGATTGACAGGCGGATTGGTGCGGCGTCTGCAGTGATATGGGCTCTGCATCGGTCTGTCATGGTGAAAAAGGAGCTGAGCCATAAGGCAAAGCTCTCAATTTACCAGTCGATCTACGTTCCTACCCTCACCTATGGTCATGAGCTGTGGGTAGTGACCGAAAGAACGAGATCGCGAATACAAGTGGCTGAAATGAGTTGCCTCCACAGGGTGTCTGGGCTTTCCCTTAAAGATAGGGTGAGAAGCTCAGTCATCCGGGAGGAGCTCAGAGTAGAGCCACTGCTTCTCCGCATCAAGAGGAGTCAGATGAGGTGGCTCGAGCATCTGATCAGGATGCCTCTTGGACACCTCCCTGGTGTGGTGTTCCGGGCACGTCTAACCGGGAGGAGGCCCCGGGGAAGACCCAGGACATGCTGGAGGGACTATGTCTCTCAGCTGGCCTGGGAACACCTCGGGATTCCCCCAGAAGAGCTAGAAGAAGTGGCCGGGGAGAGGGAAGTCTGGGCATCTCTGCTCAAGGCTGCTGCTCCTGCGACCCGATCTCAGATAAGCGGAAGAGGATGGATGGATGGAAATTGTAGACTTTATAGAAGTATACTTTCAGCTTGATCTTAAACACAAAGACATAGCATTTGTTCTTGCAGTTTGTCATGGATACATTATCACTGAAAGGCATTTAAAACATATATTGAAGTCGTAAGGTCTATAGAAACATTGGGGATATACAGCAACAATTGCAAAGCTCAGGTCAGCTTCATTGCTACCAATGGATGCACACAAAATATATGATACTGAAGGCGCTAGATGGGTTTTTCTTAAGTGCAACTATAAAACATAACTAATATGCATCAGAAATTATGTATAGGTAGCCCCTTTTCAGTTACTGTGTGGTTAAAAGTATCTGGTGTGCACTTGTTACTATCTGGTGCTCACTTGAAACGAACTGGTGCTCACTTGAAACGAACTGGTGCTCACTTGAAACTATCTGGTGCGCACCAGAAAAATCCCCAGAAAAAAAAATTACAGCATGTCCCCTCAGGGTCTCCGTACTTTTCTCTTGGGTGGGAGTTGAATCTTGTTTTGCTTTGCATTTTTTCTTAATATTTCTATTTTTCCTTTGTTTTCTTTGTATTGATTTTAAACTAAATTGCTTCATCTGCTTATTGTTATTGTTGTTTAACTTATTATTATGTGCTTGATTCAGTAACATGCCACTGTAATGTTTTAGTACTTGAAAATAAAATATACAAAATAAAAAAATAGCATGATAGGTGAAATTAGAGTAAATATGTCAAGACTCACAAATACCCATTAATAGTGTTGATTGGTGAAATTCGCCACAGCGTTTTTCACAGCGAATATGCTGTGTTCAACAGGGACCTTGTCTGTAAATATTTTCCTCTAAATGTGTAGCACGGCTGGCTTAGACAGAGATTATTGCGAGGCTAGCGTGGCATCACGGAGCTCTAGCAGCCATGTGAAGAACTTTCATGCATTCCTACTGTAAGATCATTGCTGATGCGGCCATCACTGGGTCAGAAGCACATAACAAAAAAAATGCTTTTTCTCAAACTCTTCCTCTTTCCCTCGCCTCAGAAAACACAGGACACACTGTGACATAATAAAAACATTTATTACATTTACAAGGTGTTCCTTTCTTTTTGATGGAAAAAGTGCAAAGCATCTGCCCAGATACATGGAAAACAAAAACGAAGTTGCAGTCATGCCAAAAGCTGCGACTTCCGACAATGGAAGTCCCACACACAAGATTGGAACACTGTGAGCACAATAATAAAGATTTTATTTACTTATTCCTAGTTTGTGGCTATATGTTGTATTTTGTTTGTGGTATTCATTTTGTCTGTGTCTTTTGTTGTTTGAAGCAGGGTAGCTCTGTGGTTACCACTGCTGCCTCACAGCTCAGATCACATATTTGGCAAGAACAATTGGTCCAGCATAGGTGACTGACTTTTCACTCACTACTCATCGAAAATAATGGTTAAAAACAAAAAATAATTAAAAAGTTAAATTTCTTGGGTGTTTAATTATTGAATCTGCCTTCAGTAAGTAGCTAAATGTGCCTGTGTCTTTCTGGAATGCCAACAATGGAGGAGATAACTTTGGTGAGCAGCTGGTTGTTCAACCCTAAGAAATGATTTTTTTTTTTCATATTTTATTAATTTTTATTGTAATCATTCCATACAAATAGATCAATTTATAACCAAATCAAAGAAGAAATGATTTTAACAGAAAAATATAAATATGTAATGTTTAGAAAGCATACAGGATTAAATCACTTACAGATTTGTATATAGACAACGTCTTTGCATCCTACAATTCTTCCACTACCTCCAAATTAGAAACTTTGCTAAACAAAATCTGCCCAATTTTCCTCACCTCCCACCTACTTCTATTCTGGAGGAAATATTGATCAGTCTTGAGGACTCATACAGGATTTCCATAATATATAAAAACATTTTAAAGTCCCTTCTTTTCAAAGATCCCAGAGTACAGTAGAAAAAGGATCTCTTACTCAACATTTAAGAAAAGGAGTGGAAGGCACCCGTGCACAGAATTCACTCTAGCTCCATATGTGCAAAGCATACAATTATTCAACTTTAAATCTTTTATTGAGCACATCTGTCTTGTTTAAAATTGTCCAAAATGTTTCCAGGGCAAGATCCAACCTGTTAACGTTGCAATCGAGCTCCAGCCTCATTGGGCGATATTTTTTGGGCATGCGCCAAATTAACATAATTCTGGACCAAAATCTGTAAATGCCTTTCAGACAGCCTTGGTGTCACAATCTCTCCTAATCCATTAAAAGCTGTGTTTGGTGTACTCCCAGATGGGCTTAAAGTACTGGAGGAATTTTAACGCACCTCTTTTAATTCAGAGGGATTTTGAAAAAATCAAATTCTCACTTAGAGGATCTGTTCAAAACTTTTTTTAAAACCTGGCAGGATCTAATCAATAACATTTTAGAATAAGCACTTAAATTGGGAAAGGATTTTCTTCCCCTTTTTTCTACTCTAAAGTTTTACTCTGGCTGTTGGCCTTGCTCTCTTTCTCATGTCTGGGGGTTGATTTGAACTTAGTTTTGTCAAGTTTGACTTGCTTGTGTGGAATGTTACTTGCTTTTAATAAATTCAATACAATGTTAGAAAAAAAGAAAAATGTAAATGCCTTGTGAAGGACAGGCAGTCACAACTGCTTTTAGAAGAGTCTGGGGAAAAAGTTATAAAACAGAGAAATGGAAGGAAATACTATATGGAATAGAAACTTGAAAAAAAAATGTATTAAAAAGAATAACTTTAAAACATGTAGTATGACATGTAATTTTGACCATTCACCAGTTGGATAAGAAGATATTCTCTAAATGGTACTATTAATATTAACCTAATCAAACAAGCACCCAGCCTGTCCTCTCATTTAATCAAAGTCCAGCCCTTTTAAAACTCTTCTGTTTAACATGCCCTTGTGTCCTCACATATTGATTGGCTTCAATCAACATGTATTATTTTCCATGGGATATACAAATATATGAAAACCGTCTCAAAAAATGTACAAACTTTGATAAGCACTAAAGTATACAATTTTGTGTTTTTCAGAAAAGATAATGTTAAAATATCTAAATTATTTGTTAAGCAGGTAAATCTAATTATGTTTCCCCTAGGATGAAGTATAGTGCAGCATGTCAGTTTTCAATTTACTTTTGGAAAACAGTATATATTCAGGCTAACATACAGTATGTAATGCTGCTTTTGTTTGTTGTAAAGTTGTTTCTACACAACTTTATCCTTGGTGATGCTTGGTTTTATTCTTCTGGTGATTCTGATCTCCCAGTCCATCACCACCATTTTATGCTGCACTGTCACACTTTTTCCATTAATGACATTAAAATTCTTTATCTCTTTCAAATGAGACCTTCTACAGTACACATTAGAAAGTCTATTTGGCTTTACCTTCCTCCACTACTGTAAGTCACAAGATAATCTACTTTCTTTTTAAAAATGTGTTAATGATTACTAAAGCAGTGTCACAAGAATGAGTCAGAGACATCATAAAGGGTTGGGGCAGCCACCCGTATAATATGCTCGGCTGCAAAATTGCTTTTTTTTTGTACACGATGTGTATAGTTCAGAGTCCAGAACAGAAACTGCCTGTACTGAGGCAAGATGGCAGTTTTAAAGGCCTGGAAAGGAAATGACGTCAACGTTGCAGGGACTGGGAGTGGCGTCCTCGTGTCCGGAAGTGACATCATCCTTGGGGCCGGCAAGAGGCGGGATTTCCCAGGAAAGGTCTGCAAGGGACTGAGAGAGATAGTCAGTACACTCCACTGCCCCCTGGCCTGGCGTAGAATTACTAGTGTTTATGCCCTTCAGCTGTTTCCCATGCACACGTGTGTGACAAGGCCCCCGTCCCCCCATAGCCCAGACCCATCGGGTCGGGCAGACCTGTCTGAGAGGTCGAGGACTCGAGAGAGAGCATCCGCATTGGCATGGAGAGAACCCTTCCGGTGAACAAGCGAGAACTTATATGGTTGGAGGTCAAGAAACCACCTAGTGACCGGCAGATTTGACTCCTTGTGAAGGGCCATCCACTGGAGGGGTGCATGGTCCATCACCAGAGTAAATTCACGGCCCAAGATGTAGTACCTTAACTGCGTAATCGCCCATTTTATCGCAAGAGCCTCCCGTTCCACTGCCGCATACCTGGTCTCCTGATCCAGCAGTTTCCGGCTCAGGTACATGACGGGATGTTCAACACTATTGACACTTTGGCTCAGCACGGCCCCCAGACCTGTGTCCGAAGCGTCCGTCTGGAGTATGAAAGGAAGTGCAAAGTTGGGTGCTTTCAATATGGGTGCTGACGTAAGGGCCTGTTTTAGGTCACAAAATGCAGCATCAGTCTTGTCAGTCCATACCACGTGGTTTGGGGCCCTCTTCTTTGTTAGGTCTCTCAAGGGTGCTGCTCTCTCAGAGAACCGGCGGTAGTACCCAGCTAACCCGAGAAAAGCCTACACTTGTCGCTTGGTAATCGGATGGGGCCAGTTTAATATGGCATTAACTTTGGAGCACTGTGGCTTCATGGCACCACGACTCACCAGGTAGCCCAAATACTTAGCTTCTTTTAATCCAAAGAAACACTTCTTTGGGTTAATTCGAAGCCCAGCTTCACCCAGTGTCCGCAATACCGTTTCCACCTGCCGCACGTGATCCTTCCATGTGCTGGAATAGATGACAACGTCATCCAAATAAGCAGCACTAAACGAGTTATGAGGCCGGAGCACTCTGTCCACCAGATACTGAAAAGTTGCAGGAGCCCCATGTAACCCGAATTGGAGGACCCTGTACTGCCAGTGCCCACTAGGGGTGCTAAACGCGGTCTTAGCCTTCGTGGAGTCCGTTAAAGGAACCTGCCAGTACCCCTTTGTCATGTCAAGTGTGGTCAAAAACTTTGCTTGTCCAAGAATCTTGAGGAAATCATCCACGCGAGGCATTGAATAGGCGTCAAACTGGGAGACTTGATTCAGTTGATGGAAGTCGCTGCAAAACCTCCAACTCCCGTCGGGCTTACTGACTAAGACAATTGGACTGGACCAGGGACAATAACTTTCCTCAATCACACCTAGCTCCAGCATGCGCTTGATCTCAAGCTCCACTTCTGCCTTCTTTGCTTCAGGAAGACGATATGGGCGTTCTCGTACGACAACTCCGGGTTCTGTCACTATGTCATGCGCAATCAGAGAGGTCCTTCCGGGTTGCTCACTCACTACCTCCGGAATGGACAAGATCGCTGTCTCGAGTTCCTGTCTCAGTTTAGCATTCAAGTCGTGACTGAAGTTAAGGCTGTCATTCTGAGCAAAGAAAGAGCGGGGCTGAGCGGAGGAGGGATCGGGAACCCTCTCCTTCCACGGCTTCAGCAAGTTGACATGATAAACCCGTTCGCTCGGCCGACGATTGGGTTGTTTCACCAAATAATCGACGAGCCCTTTCCTTAACTTCATACGGGCCTTGCAAATGGGCAAGCAACTTAGAATGCGAGGTAGGGACCAACACCATGACCCGATCCCCCAGTTGGAATTCCCAGAGAGCCGTGCCACGATCATAATAGTGGGCCTGTGCTGCTTGCGCCTTTTCCATGTGACTTTTTAAAATAGGTCGGATTTTTCTGAATCGATCGTGTAACTGCGCGGTATACTCTAATATATTGACAGAGGGAAGAGCCACTCCTTCCCATCCTTCTTTTAAAACATCCAATAATCCTCAGGGTTGTCGTCCATACAACAGTTCAAAAGGAGAGAACCCCGTAGAGGCTTGTGGGACTTCCCGAAAAGCAAAGAGCACGAGGGGGAGGAGCTGATCCCAGTTCCTCCCGTCCGCGCTGACCACCTTGCGCAGCATTTGCTTGAGAGTCTGATTGAATCTCTCGACAAGAACATTGGTTTGAGGATGATACACTGCAGTCCTTAAGTGTTTTATTTTGAGTAACTTGGCCGTTTCCTTGAACGTCACTGAGGTAAAGGGCATCCCTTGATCCGTAAGGACTTCTTTAGGGATGCCGACACGTGCAAATACACCCACTAGTTCCCGTGCGATAGCTTTAGTAGTGGCAGAGCGCTGTGGAACTGCCTCTGGATATCGGGTAGCATAATCTGCAAGGACTAATATATATTTATGTCCTCGGGCTGAGGGCTCCAGAGGTCCTACTATGTCGACCCCAATACGCTCAAAAGGAACATCAATCAGGGGGAGGGGAACGAGAGGAGTGCAGTCCCTCCTAGGAATTTGCCGTAATTAACATTCTGGACAAGAAATGCAAAAACGGTGAACCTCCTCATTTATTCCCAGCCAATAAAATCTGAGCTTAATCCGCTCTAAAGTCTTTTCGGTGCCTAAATGGCCTCCCAGGAGGTGGGCGTGCACCAACTCGCAAACCTGCCGCCGGTAGGTTCGTGGGATTAGCAGCAACTTCCGCACCCCGCCCTCATGATCAGCTACTCGATATAACAGATTGTTGTCTAGTACAAAGTAAGGGCCGCGAGGCTTGGGCTGATGAGTGCGTTGGCCATTGACAATCACAACTGCATTTTTAGCAAACTTCAGGGAGTCATAATTCCATTGCTCTCTCCTGAAAGATGCTGGTGTTTTTTTGAATTGAAATAGTATTTCGGAGAGAGGGTCTGGACTGACCTCAAGGGGCGGGGAGTCCTCCCGACTCGTCAAGGCCCGGGTTGATGACGTGTTTAAGTGCGACGGCCCAGGAGGCTCCCCGTCCTCCTCGGAGTCTTCCGTATCTCTCTCCCCCGGCAGGTTACACAGCGTGGAAACAGCCCGAGTCGGGTTTGTCCCTTCTATGACTAGGCCTATAGGGTTACGGGGAGTAGTTATCAGTACACCGCATTTACTGTCAGACCAGTCCTGCCCTAGGATCACAGGAGAAGGTGGGTGTGTGTGGACCGCCACGGAGCACTTCTTTACTAACCCCTCATAGCTTATGACACACAGGGCGGTTTTATATAAACATGTTTCGCCGTGTATACACGGGATACTGACCTTTTTTCTCGTCCACTGTCACGGTAGTATGTAACGGCAATCAACAATAGAGATGTTGCTGCCGGAGTCTAGAAGGGCTGTAACTCTAAATCCATTGATTATTACCACTCCTGTATGACCAGTAGCCAGGGGGTTCGTAAGTGCACATAACCGTCCTCCCTCCTTCCACCCGCATCCCTCAACGCTCCCGCGCGAGCGGCCCACCCCCCACCCCGTGCCCCGGGGACATCGGGACAGGCTTCGGTTTATATGGAAGGGACTTATACAGTGGGACATAATCCCTACGGAGTCCACTAGAGGACTGTTCTACTCTCACAGATTGTGAGGCTGGGTTAGATCTTACGTGAGCTATTAGCTCGTCCATAGAATGAAAGTCTCCCCAGACCGGCTGGGCAAAATTATTGGGAAGACCTTTCAGTAAAATAAAGCAGGCCACCTGCTGCACAATTTGCCTAGTGTTTAATTCAAATGGCTCCAGCCATTGAGCCACTAGTTCCCAGAGAGCATAAACTTGCTCCCGGGTTGATCTCTCCGGATCATATTCCCAAGCTTGTAGGTGTTTTACCTGCTGGTCTGGGGATAGCCCATATGTCTCTGGGACCTTGGTCCCAACGGGTGGCTAAGTCCTCTCCTCTGAGAGAACATAGTAAGCCCTTTTCGTTTTCCCCCCAGGAACCAGCCCACGTCGGTGGGTCTCCTCCACATTCTCCCTGTGTAGGACTAGGGGCTCGTTGGTGGGAGCGAAGCCTGCACCGTGCTGCTCCGGACCGCTGAGCACGCCACTCACTCGGAAACACGGCCCCGGTACTCTCCTACCTGAGTATATCCAAGGTTCCTTCCCGGTTTCTTCTGGGAAAGTCGAATCCTGCTGGCTACGCCATTGTCACAAGAATGAGTCAGAGACATCATAAAGGGTTGGGGCAGCCACCCGTATAATATGCTCGGCTGCAAAATTGCTTTTTTTTTGTACACGATGTGTATAGTTCAGAGTCCAGAACAGAACTGCCTGTACTGAGGCAAGATGGCAGTTTTAAAGGCCTGGAAAGGAAATGACGTCAACGTTGCAGGGACTGGGAGTGGCGTCCTCGTGTCCGGAAGTGACGTCATCCTTGGGGCCGGCAAGAGGCGGGATTTCCCGGGAAAGGTCTGCAAGGGACTGAGAGAGATACTCAGTACACTCCACCGCCCCCTGGCCTGGTGTAGAATTGCTAGTGTTTAGGCTCTTCAGCTGTTTCCCATGCACACGTGTGTGACAGCAGATACCATGGCAAAATCTACTATCCTCTCCCTCTCCCCATTTCTCTCCCTTACCCCTCCCCCATGTACACTCTATATCATCTCTGTACTCTTTCCCATATGCCCATTTAGATAACCACCAACCATTACCATTTCTCGCTCTTGTACCACACTAAGCTCTTCATCCATTTGTGCCCAAAAAGTGTTCTTCTCTACATCCTGACAGCCCACTTGAGGAGCATATGCACAAATGTCATTAACTACATGCCCAGCTTGAAATTCATCACTCTGTCACTCCTCCTATTCACACTGACAAGACTACATTTTACTTTGTATACTACTATACCTACATCATTTCTCCCTTACTGATTTGCTCCACTGTACAACTTAAAGCCCACTCCCAATTCTCTGTCCTTGTTTCCCTTCCATCTAGTTTCCTGTACACACACCACTCCTACTTTCCTTGTTTCCATCAAATCTGCCAACTCTCTTCCTTTCCCAGTCATTGTCCAAACATCCAGTCTCCCAACTCTTACTTTTAACTTACCTTTTTGTTTCATTTCTCCTGTCTTCATCTTCTGCTTCTTTTGGACTAACTATTTTAGCCAGGCCAACCCTTGGCCCAGTAGTCCTTTCTCACTTCCTAAAGGGGACAGGTGTGGCACCGGCGCATTGCCTCCGGGGTATGCCTTAGCATTTTTTGAAGCTTATTGGATTGATTTCATCATTAAGATTTTGGTTGAGTTTTACAGGAATTTGCCCTCCCCTGTGCTAACCCTTTCTGTTTATCTAGGCTTGGGACCGGCAACAAATTGGGCTGGTTTGCCCTTCTGGTGGCTAGATATGTAATGAAGACAACATTAAGCCTTCATTTCTCATGCATATTACACAATAGCATCAGTATTTGAAAACTTATGTTTTTTTGTACACAGCTTTTTTGTTCTTTTTAAGAGAGGAAGTTAAAAACAAATATTTTGTTAAGTTGAAAACGCCCAAATGTTAAAAGAAAAGTGATTGTTCAATGAGTGATGATGTCTGATTTTAACTTTTGTATTTTACTTTTGTTTATAATCTGTGTTTTTTCTATTGTTCAGTGTCCTTGAGTGTTTAGAAAGGCACCTACAAATAAATAAAATGTATTATTATTACTATTATAAGTGCTTATTTAGTAAAGAAGCCCAGAGAGACTGGTGGAAATGCACAAAGCAACAAAAGACAAAGTTGTTCAGTGTCAGGGGAAATCATTTCAAGTTTGGCTCTAACTCTTTTAAGACTTCTTTGTTTAGACAGAAATTCTTAGCTTTAAAATTGCTTTGAATTTTAGACTTTATTTAGAGGGCATACTCCTTAACTAATTTTGGGTTTATCATTCAAAAATTTAATCTAAAAAGCATAACATATCAATATTTTTATTTTTTCACTCTGTGAGATGGTGACACATTAGACTTTCACAAACCAGGTTGTTCTGTTTTCATAACACAACAATACCTACAGATTTCCAAGATCAATCACTTTACAGTCTCTCCCTCATCGTACCTGGTTTGCTGGCTATTCAGGATAAATTCAGGGGTTTCTTAGCCAATGCAGAATGATTTTTGAAACGCAGTCATCTGCATATTGAAATGAACATGCTCAGGTAGTTTATTATTTCTTATTAGATGATAAGACTTTATAGTGGGCATCAGCCATGTGTAACACAAATGATTCATACTGGTACTCATTAGATCAATTTATAAAAGCCTTCTGGAAAATGTTCAATGTATCAGTAAGATCAGAAATAGCAGCAAACTGAATAGTTGAACATAGATAGGGACTTAACCTGCCAGCAAACACATACTGTAGTTAATTAATTCTCTTTGTTTTTTGCCTTGTCCACTTTATGCCTTATGAGGTGGGGCAATGTTATTGTTACATTCTGATGCTGTTGTGAAGGTGCCAAACAAAAAAAAAAAATACCGCAAAGAAGTTGGTATGCAAGACCTTTAAAATGTATTGCGTCACTACGTTGGGAAATTTGTGATGCTTGAAAAGAAAAGCACCAAGAATACATTTGAATGTCAGCGTTTTGCTTCACCACATCGAACCATTCATCAAACATGGCTGTCACATGTTGATAATAAACAGACACTCTGACATCACGTTCCAACTTGATCACACTGCGTCCCCCGATTTTTTTGCCGGTACTGCAACTCACAAGCGTGTTGCATTAATTTCTGAGGTTGTGCTCAAAAGACACGTCAAATGGATGATGGGAACACGTGGCAGCCATGATGCTTGCGCATATGGGCTTTGAGCGTGAATTTGGAGCCTCAAACTTCAAACAATTTCTTAATTAGAAGCCAATGCATGTTGTTATTTAAACCCATTATTTAATTCCTTGGTTTGTTGGTGCTTTTTTCTAAGAAAATTGTCATAAATGTTTTGTGGACCTTTACCTTTCTTTATTTTCAGATATTGTGTGAAGGACATGCAGTAGGTTTCTGGTCACATGTTGGCTCATTTTGTATCTCAATATTGTTTGCCTTCTAATTAAGGAAAGAATAAATAATTAAGGTGTCTAATTTTTAAATAGCCAATCAAGTAAAATTTAGGCAAAAAAGCTAATTAGCAGCAAAAACTAGTCACTAACAAAGAAAAGGGTTAGAATGAAAACCTGCAGCCACAGTAATGTTTCTGAACTGTATTTGGAGAACTCCGACCTAAATCTTGTGCAAACTTTATGGGCACAAGTAATAACTTCAAACTGCAAGTTATATATTGTGAAAACAATATCCGGATGTTGTATGCAAAAGATATTGCTGTGGAATTTACAAGCCCAATTACTTAAACACTGGTGTAAACCTGCCCTGAAAAAGCAGGAGAAGACAGACTTTGGCTTCAAGCAAAATTGTGTGGTCTTCAATGGGGTCAAAGGAGTGTCCCTGTTTCTGGAAACTAAAGTTTTGTTTTCCCTTGTTATGTGATTGCTATTAAAAAGGATCTTCACCTTTCCTACAAGCAGAGATAAGTACTTTTGTTGCTACATTCCTATCTGACTGATAGGCAAGAGTTTGTTAGTCTTGGCAACAGCAGATCCAACTCCGTGCCAGTCACACAAGGAGTCCCTCAGGGCTCTGTCCTTGGTCCTCTGCTTTTCTGTATTTATATGCTTCCCCTTGGCCATATTATCCGTAGTTATGGATTGGGTTATCATTTTTATGCAGATGATACCCAGCTCTACTTCAATGTTAAAAGTGGAACTTCATCAGAGCTTTCTCAGCTCACAACCTGCCTTAGTGAAATTAAAACCTGGATGGAGCAGAACTCTTTAAAATTAAATTGCAATAAAACTGAACTCCTGCAAATTGGGACTAAAATGCAACTTAATAAAATGAGCTCCTTCCCAGTCCATCTTGGCAGTGATCTCATCAGACCTGCCTCTACTGTAAAAAATCTTGGTGTCATTTTTGATTCCTCCCTCACTTATTCCACCCACATAAATCACATTAAGAAACTTTCTTACTTTCACCACCGTAACATATCCCGTGTTCGCTCTTTCCTCTCCTTCTCTAATGCTGAGAAACTTGTCCATGCTTTTATCATATCCCGCATCAATTATTGTAATTCCCTACTGGCAGGTGCCCCTTCTAATCTTATATCACAGCTCCAGCTTATTCAAAACTCAGCTGCAAGAGTCCTTACTCGAACCAGCAGCAGCGAGCACATCACACCCATCCTGCTCCGTCTTCACTGGCTCCCTGTGTCCTACAGAATCGAATATAAAATACTAATCCCCTACTAATAACCTACAAAGCTTTAAATAACCTCGCACCAAACTACATCAGTGACCTCCTCCATCACTATGTGCCTGCCCGCCCACTAAGGTCCTCTGATTCTGGTAATCTTGTTGTGCCCCTCACTAATCTACACTCTATGGGTGACAGGGCCTTCAGCTGTATAGCGCCCAGACTCTGGAATGACCTACCAAAATTAATCAGGTCAGCTGACTCCATGAATTCTTTTAAAAAACAACTCAAAACTCATCTGTTCAGGAAGGCTTTTAGCTGTACTTGACTTTATTACCTTTCTCTCAGTTTACGTCTCTGTCAAGATGCCAATGTAACCTGTATGTGTGTGCTAGACCATCAATTATGTTGTCTGTTTTTTTCAGAATTTACTGTCTTAATCTTCTTTATTTATTTATCTGGTTTGTTCAATGCTATATACTGTATATTCTGCTGTTCTTTATTATATTCTGTAAGTGCCTTGAGCATGGGAAAGGCGCTATATAAATAAAATGTATTATTATTATTATTACATTATGGAATTGAAGCGCGGGGAAAGCTAACGAGACAGTACACTGCCAACCAGAATCTACTTTAGAGCTGCAATGACTAAATGGAAGTACAATGACATATTAAGTGAATATTCTAGTTTTGTGTACAAGAGTGAACATTGAGCAATATATTTGTTTAGGTAAATTATTGAAGAATTATTGCACATCTGTTATTCCATCTTTCCCTGAACTGAAAAGTGTGTGACTCATTTTATCTCTGAGCTGTCCTGCTTATTAAATATTTATGTGATTCAAGAGAGAGAATTTAAATTTAACAGAATGTCCAGAGCATTCCACAATGCAGCGTTGATTCTCAGATTTGTATTTATCATTTTATTATGTTGTTTTAAAGTTGAATTATTGAAGTGTAATATTAATGCAAGTTGGTTATACTGTATCTGTGGGAAAATATTAAACTGCTAAATTTAAATTGTCTATTGGAGTACATTAAAAATATGAATACGCATTATGAGACAACTGGTATAAATCTGGTTATGTTGGAGAGTTAATAATATGCCTTGACTTTAATTGTGGTTGATTTCATAATTTACATAGAAATTTAAAGGAAAAAAATGGGTACAAAACTGAGCAAAAAAAACAACACAACTTTCTTACGAGAATTGTTGTTAAAGATAAACCACAATTCTGAAATTTGATGCAAGAATTGCAATAATTCAGTGAAGTGTAATAAATCTAATCTATGTTGATTTTCACTCAGTTTTTTATTTTGCTTTTCTTCTCTCTTAAGCTAGGGTGCCACATCTACTGCTGCCAGGTATCCCAATAGGGGAGGCACAGTGTATGTCATATCCACACTCACCAGTACCACACCTCAGGTCATCACCCTGACACAAATCAAATCCTGGACCCCCAGCTGGCTGTATACCAAGCATATGCAGGGTAGATATGAGGCAAATTGGTTAGGATACAGAGGCACAGACCCTTTTTGAGTTCCTGCCATTCTGAGAGATTAGATCATTTATAACCCTACTAAGAGGTCATAGAGTTGCTCTCTACATTGAAACATCTTATTTGTTTATTGCTTTGTCTTTTTATTAACAAGAGTAATAAAAATTATGTTGAATTTTTTTTTTAACTGGTTAAAATTAAATGAAAGGAACAGTGATTAATTAATAGCATACTTCAGTAATTATGTTCAATGTGGATGCTGGCTGTATATTTCAGTTTCTTGCATTTGTATAAAGCAGTACAGTATGAAATAATACAAGAATGTCTTTGCAAAAATGACTTTACAGTATAATTTTATCAATTACATTCACCAATCTGTTTGGATTCTCAAAGCCACCAAAACTAATGTCTAGTACCAATTGACACTGTCAGTTTAGAAATCCTATTCCTATATTTAAGTCATAGTAAATCAATCCTCTTCAGTGTCTAAAATCTTTAAGCATTTTCATGTCCAGAAAGGGAGAAATTTGTGCTGACTCTTCAATGGTTTTTATTACTGATAGGATTCATCCAGTGTTTCAAAATGAAATGTTCAACGCTGCAGAAATTTTATTTTGTCTTAGACAAGCATGGCTGGACAGTTGGAGTTTTAAAAATCAGCTATTATTAAAGCTAAACAGAAGGTTTTGTAGTTTATGACATGTATAATATGTTTTGGAGGATTATTAGAAGAGCCTCTGACTGTTGGTTTGTACTGATTAAAGACATGAGTTTTATTATTATTATAATAATAAACTTTTAGTTTTTGTACTTGAGTACTGTTGAAAGAAAATACTTTTTGACCTTAGTTAAGTATTTTAACTTAAATATCTGTTACTTAAATATCTGTTTCTTACACAAATGTCAGGATTTATAAAGAACAAATTTGGTGTTGAAATTGTCTTGAAGTGACAGCATGTTTCAACTATCTCTAAGTCTTACACAGACTTTTTTGGTGTTGGCATTTTAGGACACCAGGCAGCAGGACAATGGAGTTAACAGAAAGTCTTATTTTATTGCACATTTCAATAATGCATCAGTAACATTTTGATGTTCTTGAACTAATTATACTATTAGTTATTGACATGTTCTCTCAATACACTTGTCTTCAGTGTTGGTAATAATGCCTTATGCTTACACTTAATGGCTAAAAGCCTCTGCAAACGCACATAGTTTTAAGTTGATTTGAGATTTATAAAGGAGCTTGGTGTGGCATGTGGCATACATGAGTTTTATAACTCCAATTTTTTTTGTGCATACACTGTTTTTGCCTTTTGAGCATAAGCAAAAATTTAGTAAGGAATCTAAGCAAGGTTTTACACATAAGGCCCCTGCTCATCTGTCAGCCAAGTAAAGTTCGCATACTGATTAAGTTAGTGAAGCAGCATTGTGGCATAGTGGTAGCACTGTTGCCATGCAGTAAGGAGACTAAGATTCATGTTCCAGATCCTGCATGCATGGAGTCTGCATTTTCTCCATGTCTGCATGTGTTTCTTCCTAGTGCTTGCACATTCTAAAGTCATGTAGGTTAGGTGGACTGGTGATGCTAAATTGACCCTAGTGGGTGAGTGATGTGTGCATGTGTGTGCACTGCAGCTCTTACCCATCAAGGCATGAACTTTCAAGGTGAATCTTCAGAAGACGTGTGTCGCCACTATGTATATTAGGACTATCCATTACCTCTTCAGTTTTCTCTAATGTTAATTTATTACAGTCTGTAGTGTTCAGTCTGTGACTGAATTATGTAGAAGGAGTTACAGTAAGAATCTGAAATTAACAGAACCTCTTCAATCTTCAGGTCTAGCATTGTCAGCTATTTGAAGTACTCAATAGCATCTATAGTTGTACTAGAATAAGATCCATCCATCCATTTTCCAACCCGCTGAATCCGAACACAGGGTCACGGGGGTCTGCTGGAGCCAATCCCAGCCAACACAGGGCACAAGGCAGGAAACAATCCTGGGCAGGGTGCCAACCCACCACAGGACACACACAAACACACCCACACACCAAGCACACACTAGGGCCAATTTAGAATCGCCAATCCACCTAACCTGCATGTCTTTGGAATGTGGGAGGAAACCGGAGCGCCCGGAGGAAACCCACGCAGACACAGGGAGAACATGCAAACTCCACGCAGGGAGGACCCGGGAATCGAACCCAGGTCCCCAGATCTCCCAACTGCGAGGCAGCAGCGCTACCCACTGCGCCACCGTGCCGCCACTAGAATAAGATTCTCCAGAAAAATTGTGAGCTCTATAAACTGTCATGGATCTGCATTGGTGTAAAGAAGAATGAATGGTTTGGGCCATCTTTAAATTTTATCTCTCTCCCTCTGCTTGGAGGTACAGGATGGTGGGAGTAATGTTGTTAATTGATATTTGTTGTTCACTGTGGTCTGTGGTTCAGAGGTGTCCAGCTTTTTGTTCTGTCAGGTTCATTCTTTACTGGCTGCTGACCCTGTAAAATCAGACACTGGGCATTGCCTGTAAAAGACATTCTCTGCTAGCTGGCTCAGAGAGTCATCCTACTATCCGAGTTCACCGTGGCAGTACAGTAAGGATACCAGCAAGCAACCAATCTCTTGTGTTAAGTAAGCTCATCTGGCACTCATACTCATGAACAATGGAATATGTTTCTCCCCGATCATCCTGGTTTAACCTATTGTCTTGCAGAACTGCTCTGGAAAGGAGTGGGGGTGAATGTTGGCTTTGAGTCTGACATGGTGCTTGGGTTAGAAACTTGTCCTGGCATGGGAAACTGGAGACTTATATAGTGTAGAGGACACTGTTTCCATCCTGTGTCTCATATGTTACAGTCTCCGAATATCTATGAATGAATTTGATCCTGTTGGTTGGTGCCGTGTGTCCTCCACACTGCAACTTTAAAGCATCCTCAGCCTCTAGCCAATTACTTGCAGTTTGTTGATTTATGATATATTCAACTTCCTCATCTTGGTCACCTGGCAAAACCTAGGATGAAAATAGGTTTCTACTTGGTAGAACCCTCTTATTGACACTATGTAAAGTCATATCGACCACAGTCCAATTGCAATAATGTAGAATAAAAAATGCACTGTGTGGGTGAGTACAGTTCAAAGTGCTCTAAATACACAAGGAGACAAATTGTGGGATGTGAATGTACATCTGTTTCATTCTTAAACTCTGGAAAATCTTAGAACATCATAATGCCATGCCAATGCAATGTCCAGTTCAAAGGACCATCAAATGTACTGACAGGCTGGTTATTTTCATATTTTTATTAATTAATTAAAACAATCCCAACTGAACATCCAATTAGAATACAAAAATCAAGTCAATTATTAAAAGAGGAAGGGTTTAAAAACAGGATCAGGAAGAAAGTTTTAAATGAAATGCAGTCATCTGAAGAGTGTTTAGGAATTGTGGGAGAAGAACAGCAAAGTTGTATTGAGAGTATAAGAGGAATAAACGTGATGTCACACAGAATGAAAATTTGGGGAAGGGTTAAAGAAAGAAGGCTTAAGGAAGAGACCACCATAGGGGAAGAGTAGTTTGGTTTTATGCTAGGGAGAGGGACAACTGGTTTAGTCTTTGTATTAAGACAACTCATAGAGAAGCATAAGAAACAGAAAGGTTTGTACATGGTGTTTATTGATTTGGAGAAGGCTTATGACAGAGTGCCATATCAGGAGGTCTAGAGGTGCATGAGAGAGAAATGGAGTACCAGGGAAGTATGTGAGGATTGTTTAGCATATGTACAAGGGAGTGAAGACTCAAATTATAAGCAGTTTTGGGGTAACAGAAAAGATTCCAGTTAGAGTAGGTCTGAATCAGGGATCTTTTTAAGTCCTTACCTCTTTGATCTGACTGTGAAAGTGTGTTGAGTCATGGGATAAAAGATTAATCCACTGGTGCATGCTTTTTGCTGATGACATTGTGTAGCACCAGAAAAGAGGAAGTGGAGAGGAAGAATGGAGAAATGATTTAGAAGATGGAGGATTGAAGATAAATAAGAAGAAGACAGAATACAGTATATGATGTTTTATAATGATCAAGATCCAGCCGTTAGTCTGCAGGAATAGCTATTGAAAAAAGAGTAGATAAATTTTAATTTCTAGGATCAGTGTCAGCCCAAGATGAAAAATTAGATACACAGATAAACCAGAGTGCAGTGTGGATGTAAAAATTGGAAGAAGGCATCAGAAGTATTGTGTGATCGGAGAATTAAGGCAAAGTTTAAAGGTAAGGTTTTTAAGACCAGCAATGATGTATGAACCTAAGTAATGGGCAGTAAAAGAAGGACAGAAGAATAAGTTACTGTAGATGTGGCAGATGTGAGAATGTTGAGATGGATGTGTGGAGTTACAAAAAAGGACAGAAAAAGAAATGAGACAATCAGAGGTATAACTAAAGTGATAGAGATATCTAAGAAAGTACACGAAAGAAAGCTAAAGTGGTATGGACGTATTATGAGGAAAGACAATGAATATGTGGGCACAAGAGTGACGGGAATAGAAGTATAGGGAAAGAGAAAGTGAGGTAGGCCAAAGTGGAAGTGTATGGATAAAGTAAATTTGAAGGAAAAGGTTTGACTAATGAGGAGGTGCAAGACCAAGTTGTATGGGAAGGTTGATTAAGCACATTGACTCCAAATAGAAGTGGGAAAAGACGATTACAAACCCTTTACTGTCTCATACAGCAGAGAGACATTGCGTAGAATATCCAACAACAAAATTTAATCAAAGAATATGTTTGCTGCATCCACTAGTGCATCTGAAAGTATTTCTGCTACATTGATTGATGACTCTATATTTCACTAATGTGGATATGTGAGTAGGTGTACCCTGTGATAGACTGGCATATTACTTTAATTGCCTGAAAATCAGACAGGATAAAGTGTGAAAGGCTGAAATATGAAACACAGTACTAAGCAGTCAGTAAAGGCAACACAAGATTACAATACACAAACCAAATCAGTGCAGAAACATGCATGTTTTACATTAAGGTGAGAGGAATGCTATAAATAAAAATGAGATCAGAGACAGTGAGCCAGATGAAAAAATTCTGAGAAAGATTTACTTGTTTATGTTTACAGCATTTTTTCATCCTCAAGGCAATGTACAGAAGCAATTATAAAAGCTAATGAGATGTTAAGATGTGCTATTATAACCACATAATATGAAACAAGAAAGATTATGACCAAACATTGCAATGCATCAGACAATCATATAATTTTCATTTAACTGAATGGAAATTCAAAATCCGAAACATCTTGGGAAGTGTATGCAAAGTATAGCAATGTTTAAGGAATCTTTTAACAGAGTTGGTTTTAAGTATTTTAGGTCACATGACATCAGTCAACCTGCAATAAGAAGAAACACTAGTTTCAGCAATAGAATAGAGCAATAAGGCTAAATGCATTTATCTTGAATTAAATTCATTTAAATGTGAGCATATTAAGCAGTCCTTTGTATAGAAAACACACAATAATGTAAAATAACAATAGAATATGTTAAAGAATATCTTAGCAAAAATAAAAAAAACAAAAGACATTTAAGAGAATGAGATGTGCTGAAAGCATGACAATTTATTATCAGTAATAATTGGCAATATAAGAAAATGAAAACATCTGTTACACACTGCTATATTCAAAATATTGGTACAGTATTGTCAGTTTTCTGTGCCTTCAAATGTGGACCCACATACATACATACTTGCTGTGTATTTGGCTCCCCAACCTGTTCTTTTTGCTTTTTCTCTTAGAATTTCTCTTAAATACTTTCTAGAATAAATATACATCATATTTTGACAGGTTTGCAGAAGTGTGACACTTAAGTATCATGAAATTAATCATATCTTTTTTTAATTTTTACTAATAGAGCAGCAACACTGTGGATAACAAATTATTACACTGCTAAGCCTCATTCATAAGCCATCACACTGGAGAAAATATAATTCAAGGAAAGACATTGATCTTATGATATCTTCAGAGGACACACATATTAACACAGCAAACACTTGCCAATCATATATGTAATCGTACACTTACAGATTAAACAATGTACATTAATTTAAGTAAGTAAGTAAGTAAATTAAGTTAACAATCTTGTTAGTATATTCACAGCTTTAATTTCAGCAATAATGCTGAAAGCCTTTGTTCTTCTTCTTTCAGCTGCTCCTGTTATGGAAGATGATCCGATGTGGCAACCCCTATGTTTCATATTTGAAAGCCCAAAGTAAAATATTCAAAAGGGTCATCCATTCATCATTCTGTTTTCTATACTTCCCTTCCCTTCCGCTTTCATTTTCCCCTTTAACTTTTGAGCTCAGTATGTTTGAACTTGTCTGTTCTCCACCGCTGCTGTGCACACTCATCTATCGCCCCCCAAAATATAATAAGGACTTTTTAGATGAATTTGCAGCTTTTTTGGCTGATATTTCCTGCAGATATGATCGCTTCCTTTGTTTGGGTGATTTTAATATCCATGTTTGCTGTCCCGTTAAACCTCTAGCAAAAGACTTTCTGGACATTATTGACTCCTTTGGTCTTTCTCAACTAGTGAATGGACCAACACATGGACAGACTCACACACTGGACCTGGTTCTTTCTCGCGGTTTCAGAATCAGTGACTTGGACATTCTGCCTCCCAGTTTTTCTGATCACTTGCCTGTTCTGTTTAATTTGGATTTGGTCTCTGCTGAGCATGGTAAATCCACCACTACCCGTCCCTTCCGTGTCATTTCCCCTTCTGCTGCTGAAGATTTTGCAGCTGCTTTTTCATCAATCTCCACATCATGTGAATCCACGGATGCTGATGTTTTATTGCAAACCTTCTATACTTCCTGCTGTTCTGTGATGGATGTTGTAGCCCCACTCAAACGGAGACAATCCAAAGTCAAGCATGACCCATGGCTAAATGAACAAACTCACTCCATCAGGCAAAACTGTAGGCGGCTAGAACGTAAATGGAGGAAAGATGGTCTCCCTGTTACCTTTGACTGCATGAGAGACATGTGGTCTCAATACCAGAGAGCAGTCAGAGGTGCAAGGAACCGTTTTTTCACTGACATCATCTCAAAAAATTCTGGCAATCAACGTGTCTTATACAAAACAATGAATGCTGTCCTCTCTCCAGCTGCAACTGTTTTCTCTTCTCCCTCCAATGCTCTTTTTAATCAGATCCTTACGTTTTTTCTGGATAAGGTAACGAACATTAGATCCCAGATCTCCATTTCTTCTTCTGGCTCTGTTGATTTAGCCATTCCTGTACACGGCTCCCTCACCAGCTTTAAACCCATTTCGCTCCCCCATCTGGAAAAAATCATCGCCTCAATGAAGCCTTCGGGCTCTCCGGACGATGTGGTGCCATCCAGACTGCTGAAAGATGTCTTTCCTGTGATTCAATATGATGTCTTAAAGATCATAACTAGTAGTCTATCTTCGGCTATAGTTCCTCGTGCTTTCAAACACGCAGTTGTACATCCAATCGTGAAAAAACCTGATCTTGACCCTGCCGTCTTCTCCAATCTTCGTCCAATTTCCAAACTACCTTTCCTGTCAAAATTACTCGAAAAAGTAGTTTATGAGCAATTAATTCATCACCTACAGGACCATCAGGTAATGGACCTTTTTCAGTCAGGCTTTAGGCCCCAACACAGCACAGAAACCGCGCATTTACGTGTCCTAAATGATGTCCTTTTGGCATTGGACTCAGGACTCTACGTGATTATGGTTCTTCTCGATTTATCTGCTGCCTTCGACACAATCGACCACGACATCATGATCTCCCGACTCGAATCCTGGGCTGGTGTATCTGGCTTAGCCCTCGACTGGTTCAGGTCATATTTCTGCAACAGGACTCTTAGAGTCATGCTAGACGATTTTTCATCTGAATCAGTCCCACTCCCATGTGGTGTCCCCCAGGGTTCCATTTTGGGGCCACTACTTTTTTCAATTTACATCCTGCCTTTAGGTGCAATTTTTTGAAAACATGCAATCTTGTATCACCTATATGCTGATGACTGCCAAATTTATTTCTCCCTCAAGTCAACTGACTCCACTAAACCTCTTCTCGACTGCTTATCTGACATTAAGGACTGGCTGGCTGTAAACTTCCTTCACCTGAACGATTCAAAAACCGAGGCCATTGTTTTTAGTCCTGACCGCAAACAGACCCTACCCCTTGGCCTCGACTTTCTTCCCATTCCAGTAACTTCGTCTGTTTCCAATCTTGGAATCAAAATTGATATGGTCCTGAAAATGGATGCTCAAGTCAACAGCACAGTAAAATCCTGCTTTTTCCATCTCAGGCGAATTGCCAAACTCCGATTTTAAAAACCCTACATTGGCTGCCGGTTAGCTTCAGAATTGATTTTAAGATACTCCTCTTAACCTATAAGGCACTAAATGGTCTAGCCCCTGCCTACTTGAGTGTCTTGCTCCATCGTCACAATCCCCCTCGTGTTCTTAGATCCGCAGATCAGCTGCTCCTAACTGTTCCCAAGGCACGTTTTAAAGTTCGTGGTGAAAGGGCTTTTTCCGTCTGTGCACCTTGGCTCTGGAACTCCTTACCTTTAGTGGTTAGGCAAGCTGCTTCAGTCGCCACATTCAAATCACACCTAAAAACGCACTTCTTCACATTGGCTTTTAATTCTTAACCTGTCTTATTTCCACTTGCTTTTTGCTATTTCTCTGTTTTATTGGGTCCCCTGACCTGTTTTTAGTGTCTCTGTTTTAATTCTCTCTTAATGTTTATTTTAATATTTTGCTTTTAGTCTTGCTTGTTTTAACTGTACAGCGCTTCGGTCAGTTGTAATGCTGTGTTTTTAAGCGCTTAACAAATAAAAATGGTATGGTATGGTACTTTTTCTAATCAGAACAACATGGACTTTACTTCAAATAGAAAATTTAAAATGTTTTAAATTTTTAAGTTATTAATCTTATAAAACCATTGCTATAAATGTAATTCATTTAGCCAGTTTCTGAACCTGCTCTTTCTATTACAGTATGGCTAAGTATCAGAGCCAGATTTGGGCAGCACCAAACTCGGACCTAATGCTAGTTCATTGCAGGCCACACACCAACATTCCCTCAAGGCAAGTATTCTATAAGTAAATACATCATTTGGGCAGATGGTGGTATAGTGGTTAGCACTACTGCCTCACAGATCCTGGGTTCAAATCCTACTCTTGGTTGATGTCCATGTGCGGTATGCATATTCTCCCTATGTCTACATAGATTTTTCTCCAAGTACTTAAGCCCAATATACCCTAAAACATGGAAGTTATCTGGTGAACCTTCATTGGCCCCAGTTGAGTGGGCTCTGCAATAGCCATGCACTTTGTTAAAGGTCAGTTCTTCACATGCCCGGTGCTGCCAGGACAGGCTCCACCTCCAAACTATCCTTCACTGGATTAAGCATATTTTGCAATGTTTTGTTCTTATATAAATGCTATTTTTATTATGCACATACAGTACAGTATATAAAGGCAAATCAGTGAAATAGGTGAACTTATGTTCTACAACAATACATATATATTAATTATGTATCTTTTATTTTTACTGGATATGTGCAACAAACTTGTGTAATAAATGGTATAAAATAGCATTGGAACTTTAAAGCTTTAAAGTGTAGTGTTTATTTCTAATAAATGTTAAACATTTATTTTTTTGGCAGTTAACGTTGAAATTAAAAATCAAACGTAAATGATACTTTAAAGAAAATCATGTCACGTCAGAAGAGGTAGTTTGCCTCTTTTATAAAAGGTTGCTGATTTATATACCTGGCAGTTTAACCTAATCTGAAACTGGCTTCAGCTTGTGTTAAATGCAACAATCAAACCCTTAAGTGATGAATATACAGCATTTGCATAATATCTAAGTAAAAGCAGAAAACCTGGACAGATAGGCCAAAGTTACCAGAATTATAACTGCCTTCTTGAAAACAATGAGTTAAATATGTTCATATAGCAAACGTGAAAGAGTGCAAAACCAAAATTGGAACTCTTTTGTTACTGGCCTAACCAAGATTCCTAAAAAACTGCACAGAAAGAATCAAAATGGCCATTGAAATAAGCTATGTCTTTAGTGTCATTGTCTTACTTCAATAAAATTTAGTATTTGTTATTATAAAAACACTAACTACCTGTACATAGGCATTTACCTGAATTTAACACTTATTTCCATATTCTTGCTAAAACTTCATCTTAAATCTTCTGCATCTACCATTCACCATGAAAAAATGTGCAAAACACTGCAGAATTTATAGTAAATTGAGGTTGTTGCCATGGTAACCAAAGGAAAGTTATTGCATCATTTTTTGAAATCCCTATAACAGGCTGATAGATATAATCTATGACTACAAGTTTTTCAATGGATTTTTAACTTGTGTTCAATCCAGAGTGTGTACAGGAGCAGTGTTCACATATTAAAACTGTTTTAAACATCAGAAATAAAAGTATAAAGTAAACTGAAACACTGTAAGCAATCTCCCCATTATTTTAGCCATTTCTATAGATGTGAAAAATATAACTCATACTAATAATTCAAGGACTTCACAAAAGACGGAAACGAAAAAGTAACATAATATTAATAAAAATATGAATCCTTTGATGGACTGGCAATCTGTCTATTAACTGTTTCCTGCCTTATGCTGAGGGCTGCCAGGACAAATTTCAGGGCTCCCACAAGCATGAATTGGATTAGGTGAGTTTGAAAAAGTTATGTTATAAAGAAACATACAAACAAATTCACTCACAAAATTATTCTTGGGATATGTTTTTGTTTGACAACTAACATATCATGATCTTATCAACATGTTTTAAACCTTAATGCATCCACGAATAATTCAATTCACACAAATTTCCTGCATGTGATATTAACAAGCATAATCTATGTTGAAACAAAGCACATAGATTTAATTGCTTTAAACAGAAGGCTTCATCATCCAACAGCGTTGTCTTGAATGGTTAGTAAATAATAAAACTTTATGGTATCGATTACATTAAGTATTTTCATTGATAATAATATTAATAATGGCCATAAAGCACACCTCTGACACTTTGAGTCTCATACAGCACAAACTAAAGACTTATCAATTTGTGTCAGTGCAGCAATAACTAAATATTTATAAGTAAATAATAACATTTATGACAGACAGAGTTCTTTGATATGTGTTTGTATTTCTTAAAACTTTAAGGCAGTGCATGTGAACCAAAAAAATGTCACAAAAAAGTATAGTTCAAAGAGAAGAGAAATTACACAATATAATCATTTCAGTCATTGCGTACTTATGCTGTTATTTGAAGATGTGTTAAAGAAATAAAGTAGTTTGTGAGTATGCATTATGCAATGAGATGTCATAATTTTTATTTGCTTTGCAAGTGTATGCACAGTAGGTACTGTTTATTCTTGCCTCAAGCACATCTATTTAAAAGTAAGAGATACATCTTAATAGTCAGTAAATACTATCATCATCTATACAGTCAGTATATGAATAATTTGAGTATAGAATGGGGTTCAAATTACAAACATGTATAGATGAAACAAATTATATTTTTAAAACATATGTGAAATCATTGTTTATGGATTTATAACGGGATAATTCCAACTAGAAGGAAAGTACATATATATATATATATATATATATATATATATATATATATATATATATATATATATATATATATATATAAATAAATGAATTGGTTCGTGTGTATGAATGTATGCTACCTGAAACTTAACTCAACAAAGAGTTTTTTACAACAATACTTGAGTCATACCAGCCCTTGGTTTCCATCCAGTTGAATAGTTTACCTTGTGGTGCCAGTGAAAACTTTTTTTGACACGGTAAGCAGCTTAGCTTAGTATCCACCTTTCAACAGACTTCAACATCTCTGACCGCTTCGACTGTGCCGCACAACTGACAGACGCGCCCACGAAACTCGCAATCGCTACGGGTTGTTCTCGGAGCTCGATTGAGACTTCCTGTTAGGGAGCGCACAAGCTCACAGCGCGCAGCCGTGTTACGGGTCTTCTGGCATTTACTGAAACCGAGCGCTCCGAGAGTAGAGAGAGAGAACGAGAGGAGGGGGGAAAGTCAGCAAGCGACTAAGAGGGAGGGGGGGAGATCAAGTGTGTGACTAAGAGAGAGAGAGAGAGGAAGGAGAGGCCACACAGATATAACAACTGCAAGAAAAAGTGTATGCAACCGTCCTGAAGAACACACAATTAAGAAGGCACCATGGCTTCAGAGGAGCTCTACGAGGTACTGTAATCCTTTCATAGCCATACTTTCGCCCTTCGAGCCTCTCCGGTAGAGTGTTTTAAACGGCGGTCCTCCCAGCTTGGTGGACGGAAATATATCTTAAAGGAGACGGTGAAGTGTGTTACGATTGGCCTGCCACACTTTGACTGGGGGTAGACAGCATTGAGGGAAGGGGCTGACTTTGCTGCTACTAGTGTGCTCAAGTGGGTTTTGTTTGGGTCATCTGGGCACTTTCTTTTTGTAGGGTGCGATCGCTGCAAGTCTGTCTAGTCTGTTTTGCAATGAGTAACAAAATCTGTCTTTTGGGAAGAAATTAATCTTTTATGTAGCGCAAATCCCCAAGTGGAATAAAATTTAAAGCTGTCTTACCTGTCCAAAACTCACTCATTCTTGGCTTCCTTAAAATGTGTCTACATAGTTTTGAAATAAATTTTGTAGCCTGTGACGTATTGGTGAGGGAATGATTTCGGTACTCGTACAACTACTATTACTGTGCTGAAAAGTAGAAACGTGTTAAAGTTACACTTTTCATGGTTGACAAGGAAGAAGCGTTCGTGGGTGTATTTCACTTACTTACTTACTTTGTAAACGCTTTGCATTGCAAAGATGTTGGGTCAACAATACATCAATTCCATAATGTTGCTTGTTGTGTTGTGAAATGTTTTTTATGATGAAAGGTAGTAGTTGGATTGGTGAACACTAAGGTAAGTAATTAAAAAATGCACAGGTAAAGCAAGCAATACATAGTGTATAGATTGATGCTTGGTTGACTTTGATTGGATGATAAGGAAAAACACAAGTTGAGGAAGTCCTTGCTGTTTTCCATCACAACTTGACTTTCCTACAGGAAATACATCAAACTGGATGTTACAAGCACAAGTAACCAGGAACTTGACCCATGGAAATGAAAACAATGATGATAATATTTTTTGATACTTTTTACCAAAATGGAATATTTCAGGCCATGGATTCCATCTTCATCTGACTTTTCTTTCATCATGGTATGAAGAGTATGGAGATAAAAGACAATTACAGAACAGTTTTAATCTTAAGGAAGACCACGGTTACTATCTACAGCTACCCATGAACTTTTGGATGTACAGGAAATTTTAAATTTTGCTTTCCTGAATGAGTAAAACAATAAAAACGATAATAAGAAATGGGCCAAGGAAACAAATTTGTATAAGATGGCAGTAGTAACCTGAAAGCGTTGAACAGACCCAGAGATGTAAGGAAAAGGCCATTGGATATTGGATTCAAGGCAAGTGATCAACAGAAATATTGCATGCTAGATATTTTGAAAGATAATGGCATTTATGTTTTGACTTAACTATTTTATTAGTTTATTTACTCTGTCTGTACCAAAATTCTTATTTATTATGGTGAAGTTAATTGAGTGATTTTCATTTTGTTGAATGATGGATCTTCTGGATTTTGGTTAACATCTTTCCCAGTGGACAGTTTATTAGATTAATGCAAGGTACTGTACTTTGTTGAGAGAAAGAAAAATAATTTTTAGACACAGAATAGCTTGTCCTTGATTTAAAATCTTTTTGCTTAGTCTGACTGGTTGTTTTGTGAATAAACCCTTTTTTGATGGAAATGTATGACATCTTTATTTCCTTTTTTTGGCATGAATATAAGAGAACAGAGTCAAGATGTAAACTTGTTTTATTGCTGCTGCAGTTTCACTACCCCTTCATGTGTAAAAACTCTACTGCTCTTCTTTTTCTTTATTGGAAAGTGGTATTTATATACAGATTTTTAAAATTGTTTTTCACAATCCAATCTTAAAAGATCTTTGGAACATTTTTATGATTTAGTTTTTTGGTATCAATTTTGTTTGAAAGAATTTGTAATTTACTGTATCTTCCCATTGACAAGTAAATACATTCATGGCGATTTTTCAGTTGTGAATGTATCGAATTTGCAGTACAGATTGGAAATTAATGCACTGCGAATGCGTACTGTTGTTGTTAATCTGAAATCTTACCTTATACAGTATTTAAAGAATGGTTGGTGGTTGACATCCGATCTTTGAGGGGCATTTGAAGCATCCAGACAGATGATATTAATAATCATTTTATGACAGTTTTTTTATTGTTTGTACTTTTTTTAATGCTTGTTGTTTATCTAGTGTTTGTTTATTTATTGGTTACTATAAAAATTGCTTTTGTTGTTTGCTTTTATGTTTTGATTTCATGGTTTCATTCATATAGACTTTTTTAGTGAGACTTGCACTCTAACATTTGATTTGGTATTATTTAAAAAATGTATAAAACAATTTTTTTTTTTTTTGCTGGATTGTTTTACTTTGATATGTAAAGAGTCCATTCTCCATTAAAGGTAGATTTATATGTGCATTTATGAAAATTTGTTATCCAAATGTGAAGATTGCGCTGAAGTGTAAATTTCTTTATGCTTTCCTACTCTGATATTAACAATATCATATCTCTTCTTCGAAAGGTCCTCTGATCTGCAGCCTAGTTGGTTTTAATAACCAGCAGCCTTTACTGGTTTATACTGCAGTTCACATCCTTGCAATTTTGTGTTTGCATGTTTTTTATTCTTAGCCCTTAATCTCTGAACAATACTTTGGCCAAATTTAATTTAGTATCTAAAATTATTGATTTTTGCTTGCTTATGACTATTGATGTAATATTATTTTTGGATCTTAAAGGTTTGTTAGCATGTTGTAGACCAATGAGTAATACATATGTATTTTTATATGCAGATTTACCGGCCATATTAGAAAGGCAAATTTTACTTGGCATTTTGTTTCCGCTGTTGTTTATTTATTTTTAACAACTCGTATTAAATAGCTGAACATGGGTTAATAGCTACTTTCCTCATAATTCAAAGCGTTAAATTTCTTTTGCAATGTGCTGCTTCCTTATGATTTGTATTTGTTATAATAAACTTTTCAATTAAAGCTGCAATAAAACAAATGTTTTCATTTTCCATTGCACTCATGTAAAAATATGGAAAAGGTTACATTAATTAAGGATTTAAGCTTTTCAGTGTTACCTAATGTTATTGATTGGGTCGTTCATTTTTTGTAAAGTGTTTTTTTTTTTCTTTCAGTTTTAACTGATTATGCTTAAAAGGTTATATGATAATCATGTACATAAAGCAAAAGTATTGTAAAAAAAAAAAAGTGGAAGAGTAAAAGTGACAATTGGACCACAAAGATATATGTGAAGCTCATTTTATTTTGTTTGAGAAAAAATGTGTCGCTCTTTTTAAGAATAACTGTTATTTAGGCTATTACAATTCATATTACAAAAGAGAGAGAGAGAATATGTCATAAGTCATATGGAATATGTTCAAATGGCACATTTTAGCTGTCAGTGAAAGAGGATAGAATTAGCTGTCTGAAATAATATGAAAGTGCTTGCCAGTTTGTTTGTTTGTTAATATCCTAATGGATATAGTTATTAAAAGTCATGTAGGTTATCAGTTATAACTTCACAACTGGTTGGTTGGTTGGTTCTAAATTACTGTAACGCTATGTGAGGGAGTATTTCCTGGTTTACTGTTTTAAATTAACAACACCATGATTTTTGTGTTTGGCATCTCTTAACTAAAATATTTGTTTTTTTTTTTTTGTATTTCTCTCTAGTAGAGAAATAGTGTTTTAAACTATTAGCCATCATTGATAATGAAAAGTTGTCTTTTATTATTTTCGAATAATTAAAATAATTTGCTGAAAAACTTCTTTCTTCTGCCTCCCACACATTGAAATAAATAAACACACATAAACCAATAGATTTCTGCAAACAATATTTTAGCTTTAAATTAATTTGCTATCATTTACTTGTTTACCCAAGCAAAACTGTAAAATATAAATCTTTTAAATGTATTTTCATATTATAGAAAAATTTATGAATTTTAAAAATAACTAACATAATATTAGTAGGAGTGGCCACACATTTGGTATTCTGTACCTGTAAAATAAAAAAATGGATGACTTGTCTTGACTTTGGCCATTGGTCTTGTCACATATGGTGTGTGGTCTAGAATCAAGGCCAGATGTAGTCTTTAAATATATATTTATTTGTATTTTTTGTTTTTTTTTCATGTTTATGTCAAAATTCCATTAGTACAAGTCTGAGATTGCTGTGTTTAATTTCTTAATAGTGCTACAAGCATTTTTGTTGATTTTGTATGTTGGAGTCACATTTGAAAATGCAATGGTTAATACAATATATTATTAATATTAATATATTCTTTCTAATACATTTTTTCATTACCTTTCATGGGCATTGTTGGTAGTGTGCGCATTATCATCTGATCAGTATTCATACAAGAGAAAGACTACGGCTTGTTCAGATGAATGTTAGTGAGAATTACGATATGACCTGGCAGTTGCTTGTGACATTGATCTTTTGGTTAGCATCTTGTTGTGATTTATTAAACTGTTGATAATTCAAATGTACCAATCATTGCTCGTTTAGAATACCGTTGTCTTGAGCCGTCCCACTTTAGCAACAACAACTTGGCTTCATTTGTTTTAGACTCTAGTTACTGTCAGTGTGAGACTTGTTTGCTTGAAAACTATTTTTTCTCCCCCAGATTTGCATAAATAATTTAAGTATTTAGAAACAAGCAATATGTGACTGATTCCTAACTTTTTGCCTAACTAGATATAAAGTATATTATGCATCAATGTGCTGATTCTTGGGTCATAATCTTTATTCTTTAAAAGGAAATAATGATCCATAACTTCTGTATCCTAGGCAAACGTTGCATATTAATGTAATCATTCTGTGGAATGGATTGCATTTTTGTACTTCTCCCATGTAAAGATGAAATAGCAGAAATAATATGTATTTTAATGGTCCTTTGTTTTCAATTTTGCAAATTAGAAGAGCAAAAAATAAAATTGTCCATAATCTGTTTTCAAAACCAGATTGAAAAAATAGTGACATATTTTTCTGTGTTTCAATTATTACTTTTTAAAATGATCAAAATGCACACAGAGCTCTTAGTAAGTAATTTTGTTTCTCCTATTTCTCATGTGCATCCATGGACTTTACCACTGCAAAGTACACTGTGAAAATATACTGTTGGTATTTTAGGGCAGAAATGTACATATACACATTACTTACAAGAGAAATATTTTGTAAACGCATTTGATAGTAGTATCTGAATTAATGAGAAGCGCTGTATGGTTCAGATACCAAACTCTTTAACAAAAGTGAGTTGATGTCATTGAATCATTTTGAGTAACTAATGTGTCACTTAATATGGTAACACAGGTGACTGGTGTTATCCTTTTATGTTCTTAAAGGACACCATCAGCAAAATAGCAAATTTGGGTTGGAGTTAAATTCTTGTTAAGGCTTGGTCTTGACTTGATCTTGCTATTATTTGGACTCAGTTTTAACTTTGTCCTGACCCATAGACTTGGTATTGACTCAATCTTGACAGGTTGTGGTCTTGGACATATCAAGGGATTTCTTAACTACAGCTCTGCTTGCAGAGTCATATTGTGCAGGGATGCTCCCCCTAATCTTTGGTTTGGTTCGACATTTAAAATTCTCAGTTTTCATACATACACACTAACCTATTTTTACATTTTTTACACAAGTTGTGTTACATAGCTTTGCCCTGGAAATTTCATAAGACAGTGGGCCTCAGTTTGTTCTGTCATTTAATTGAATGTACCAGAAATATTGTATAACTAAGTTTTTTTTTTCTGTATACAATATTTATTTGATATATGGTACACTTTATTATAGGGTTTTTATCAAAGGCTAATATTATTGTCAGGCAGTGAAAATGCATTTTACAGTTGCACAGGAGTAAAACATTACTTCCACAGAAGTACTTTTCATAGTAATAGACCTTGGCTTTTGTTGATGGTTATTGCAAAACACAATTTTACAGGAAACTGTATTTATTGAATTGAAAGTAATAATGTGAAAGTTGAGTATATATTATCATTTGTTCACTCAAGTATTTTATTTTTTTGTTTTGCATCAGTTGTATGCTCAACCTATGTAATTTTTTTGACAAGTTCTAATACATTGAGTTTTACTTTAACTTAATAAAAACAGTGAAGATGTTTATAGGCTGCACATTTTGGAAAACCATGTAATGAACTGAATGTTTATATTTTTGGGATTATTTTCTCTAGTGTTTTAAGATGCTTTCAAAACACAGTCCCAGTAGGTAATTCATATCACTTAAATGATCAGGAAACCCCAATTAAAGTCCACATTTGCGAATGTATATGTAAAGAGTGATGGTGGGGGGGAGAGAGAAGATAGGCAATACCAGTTCAAAGTAAGCATGTAAATGTAAACAGTTTTCAAGGTTGGGGTTGCAGATCCCTTCTCAAAGTCCGTAGATAAGAATTTATATTACAATGGTTCAACTCCTGGGGGACCCATTGTGTTTAAACTTTCTCTGCCTTTCCCCTTTGTCTTGGTTTCAAGGATGCCACTTCTGCCTCTGCTTATGTCTTAACTTTTTTTGCTTTTGATAAAGTGACTCCAACGCTCACATAGACTTTATAGTGCTTGCTAACAATTACGCTTCGCAGAACTTTCTATTTTCCATTTCATGCCCCAGTGTACATGGCAAATGTGATAGTTAGGGTCCTGAAAACAACCTGTTCTTCAGTCATTTGTCTATGCTGTTGGCTAATGCTGCTGTCAATTGCTTCTGCTGTGTCTTTTTTTTTTGCATACAGCCCCCTATCAGCACTGCACAGATCATGTAAGCTAACATAATATTTATCAATATCGATAAATAAACAATTTATCTTGGGGAAAAAAAACGCATGTTGGCTAATTTAAATTTTTCTATAACATCACCAAGTTTCAAGCTAATCCATGAAGACATTTTTGAGATTTTGGCTTATTTACTTTTACTATGGTGGGGTAATTATCCCTAAATATTAATATATTGAACTGTCCTTTTGTAGTTGACTTAGATGTGCCATACTTCCAAACCTCGGCTTTTTAAGTAAGCAGGAAAAAGTGTTGTGTTGTTGAGTGAGTCAGTCAACTTTGCATTTTATTTATGTATACTTATATACAGTTAATCCTCAACTTTTGCGGATGTTATATTCCTCAGAAATGACATGAATGTGAATACATTGAACCTATAGGAAATAGGAGGATAGGTTCCAATGACCAACAAAAACAGTAATCTGAACAGTAATACGGAACATACACTTTTCATCATGCAATTCTTTATAACAAAACAGTGTTTTTGATAATATGCACTTTTCATAAATTCAGTACACGAGGTCTTGACATCACCTCTAACACTTTGTTCCAGTGTTGAAGATCATGAAGGACATGTCAGTGATGGATTATTTCAAACCGTTTGCTTTGTGCACCTCTTGAGATTCTTAAATGTCTTGATGTATGGGAGCGTACCAGAAGAAAGTAGATGTTTAACCTTGAGGCTGAGATCAAAGATGGGATCAGCAGCCTCAATGTCTCTAGCCAGCTGGTCAGTTCATTAACACCAATATCATAGTGCAACACAAAAATTGATTTTTTTTTAAACAAACCAATGATAATATCCAGTTAGTGTTGAACGAAACAGGTGTTGTAAACCAATTTAGTCCCTCAGTCCACCCCTGCAAAAATGTCGATCAAACCTCAATCTGTAATGTTTCATGATCAGGGCTTGCACAGAAATCTATACTATAGCGTACCCTTCCCTACAGATCAGTGTCATGTTCAAATTCTATTCTCTTAAAAAAAATGTTTCTACTTCCCAAGCTTGGGCCTTTTTCTATACTGTGCATACCCGCGAAGCCCGCTATGTGAAAGTAAAAAATAGGTTACAAATAAAATCTAATGAATACTTGTCATGAAAGTTAAACACATCAGTGTTGATGATTGACTATATATATAATATACAGGTGCTTCTCAATAAATTAAAATATCATCAAAGTTAATTGATTTCAGTAATTCAATTCAAAAAGTGAAACTCATATAGATTCATTAGACACAGAGTGATATATTTCAAGCGTTTATTTCTTTTCCTTTTGCTGACTATAGCGTATAGATAATGAAAACTCAAAATTCAGTATCTCAGAAAATTAGAATATTACATGAGACCAATAAAAAAAAAGATTTTTAACACAGAAATGCTGGTTGCATCAGTGTGGCGAGGCTTGGAGGCGATTAGCGTATGGCATTGCTGAGGTGTTATGGAAGCCAGGATGCTTTGCTAGCGGCCTTCAGCTCGTTTGCATTGTGTCTGGTGTCTCTCATCTTCCTCTTGACAATACTCCATAGATTCTATATGGGGTTTAGGTCAGGTGAGTTTGCTGGCCAATCAAGCACAATGGTCAGTAAACTAGGTATTGGTAGTTTTGGCAGTGTGGGCAGGTGCCAAGTCCTGCTGTAAAATAAAATCGGCATTTCCATAAAGCTTGTCAGCAGAGGGAAGCATGAAGTGTTCTAACATTTCCTGGTAGACGGCTACGCTGACTTTGGACTTGATAAAACACATTGGACCAACAGCAGCAGGTGACATAGCTCCCCAAATCATCACTGACTGTGGTGTGAAACTTCACACTCGACCTCAAGCAACTTGGATTCTGTGCCTCGCCACTCTTCCTCCTGACTCTGGGACCTTGATTTCCAAATGAAATGCAACATTTATTTTCCTCTGAAAAGAGGACTTTGGAACACTGAGCAACAGTCTAGTCCATTTTTTCCTTAGCCCAGGTAAGACGCTTCTGACATTGTCTCTGGTTCAGGAGTGGCTTGAAACAAGGAATATGACAGTTGTAGCTCATGTTCCAGATACGTCTGTGTGTAGTGGCTCTTGAAGCACTGACTCCAGCTGCAGTCCACTCCTTGTAAATCTCCCCCCAAATTCTTGAATGCCCTGTGCTTCACAATCCTCTCAAAGCTGCAGTTATCCCTGTTGCTTGTGCACCTTTTTCTGCCACTATTTTTCCTTCCACTCAGCTTTTCATTAATATGCTTTTGGATACATTACTCTTCTGGACAACCGTCACGTCAGTAGTCTTCCCCATCATTGTGTGGCCTACTGAATCAGACTGGGATTGCAAGTAAAGGCTCAGGACACCTTTGCAGGTGTTTTGGGTTAATTAGCTGAGCGGAGTGTGATACCATGAGTCTACAATATTGAACTTTTTCACAATATTCTAATTTTCTGAGATACTGAATTTTGTGTTTTCATTAGCTATAAGCCATAATCAGCAAAATAAAAAGAAATAAACTGGTGAAATATATAACTCTTTGTGTGTAATGAATCTATATAATATTTGAGTTAATTTATCAGTGATATTCGTGTGTGTGTGTGTGTGTGTGTGTGTGTATATATATGTATATATATATATATATATATATGTATATGTATGTATATATATATATGTATATGTATATATATATGTATATGTATAATATATATATATATATATAATGTAATACAGTCAAAGTAAAAAGTATGTGAACCCTTTGGAATTATCTGGTTTACTGCATGAATTGGTCATAAAAAGTGATCTGATCTTCATCTAAGTCACAGGTACTGATATACACAATGAGCTTAAGCCAATGACACACAAAAAAATTCTACTCTTTCATGTCTTTATTTTACAGATACATTCAACGTTCGCAGTGGTAGTGGAAAAAGTATGTGAACCTTGGGATTTAATAACTGGTTGACCCTCCTTTGGCAGCAGTGACCTCAACCAGGCGCTTCCTGTAACTGCAGATCAGACCTGCACATCGTGTGGAGGGAATTTTAGCCCATTCTTCCCTGCAGAACTGCCTTAACCATATTCTTTGGTTGTCTTCTGTGTATGGCTCTCTTCAAGTCATTCCACAGCATCTCAATGGGATTGAGATCTGGGCTCTGACTGGGCCACTCCAAAAGGTGGAGTTTGTTCTTCTTAAGCCATTGTGTTGTGGATTTGCTGCGATGTATGGGGTCATTGTCCTGTTGCATCACCCAGTTTCTACTGAGCTTAAGTTGATGGACAGACACCCTCACATTATCCTGGAGAATTTGTTGATAAACTTGTGAATTCATTTTCCCCTCAATGATGGCAAGCTGTCCAGGCCCAGATGCAGCAAAGCAGGCCCAAATCATGATGTTCCCTCCATCATACTTTACTGTAGGGATGATGTTTTGATGTTGATATGCAGTGCCCTTTTTACGCCAAATGAAGTTCTGCTTGTTCCTCCCAAATAGTTCAATTTTGGTTTCATTACTCCACAAAACATTTTCCCAGTACCGTTGTGGAGTGTCCAAGTGCTCTTTCGCAAACTTCAGGCGTTCAGCAATGTTCTTTTTTGATAGCAGTGGCTTCCTTCTTGGTGTCCTGCCATGGACTCCTTTCTTGTACAATGTTTTGTGTATAGTTGACTCATGAACAGAAGTGTTAACCATTTCTAATGACTTCTTCAAGTCCTTTGCTGTCACTCTAGGGTTCTTCTTTACCTCATTGCTGACTTTGCATTATGCTCTTGGGGTCATCTTGGCAGGGCGCCCAATTCTAGGCAGAGTAGCCACAATACCAAATTGTCTCCATTTATAGACAACTTGCCTGACAGTAGAGTGATGAATATCTAAAATCTTTGAGATGACTTTGTAACCCTTTCAATCCTTATGTAGATTAACAATTCTCGATCGTAGCTCTTCAGATATCTCTGTTGTGCGAGGCATGATTCCCATCTGGATATGCTTTTTGTCAAAAGCTCAAACTCAAACTTTACTTTTGATTGATAGTGTTTTTTATCAATCAAAGTAATTCTGCGCTACACCTCTAAAGTTGTTTCATTAAATGGACTCCAGGTGTGCTAAATTCTGACTGCAATGAGCTTTTTAAAAAGTCATTAGCTTACGGTTCACTTACTTTTTCCAACCTTCAGTTTCACAGTTTGAATGATTTATTCAATATGGTCAAAAGTTCCCTGAAAATCTGTGTATCTTTAGTTATAGGAGACTGTGTTTGTTCATTATTGTGACTGACATGAAGATATGACCATGTTTTATATGGGAATTAGACATAAATATAGATAATTCCTAGGGGTTCACATACTTTTTACTTTGACTGTATACTGTATATATAATATACTGCTCAAAAAAACATTTTTTAATCAGAATATGGCATCAAGTCAATGAAACTTCTGGGATATTGATCTGGTCAGTTAAGTAGCAGAGGAGGTTGTTAATCAGTTTCAGCTGCTTTGGTGTTAATGAAATTAACAACAGGTGCACTAGACGGGCAACAGTGAGACAACCCCCAAAACAGGAATGGTTTAACAGGTGGTGGTCACTGACATTTTTCCCTCCTCATCTTTTCTGACGTTTTTTTCATTAGTTTTGCCTTTGGCTACGGTCAGTGTCACTACTGGTCGTATGAGGCAATACCTGGCCCTACATAGGTTATACATGTAGTCCAACTTCTCCAAGATGTCATATCAATACGTGCCATTGCCTGAAGGGTTGTTGTGTCTCCAAGCACAGTCTCAAGGGCATGGAGGAGATTTCAGGAGACAAGCAGTTACTCTAGAAGAGCTGGACATAGAAGGTCCTTAACCCATCAGCAGGACTGGTATTTGCTCTTTTAGGCAAGGAGGAACAGAATGAGCACTGCCAAAGCCCTACAAAATGACCTACAGCAGGCCACTGAATCAGAACAACAATCAGAAGCAGACTTCATGAGGGTGGCCTGAGGGCCCGATGTCCTCTAGTGGGCCCTGTGTTCACTGCACCATGGAGGTCAATTGGCATTTGCCATAGAATACCAGAATTGGCAGGTCCACCGCTGGTGCCCTGTGCTTTTCACAGATGAGATCAGGTTCACCCTGAGCACATGTGACAGACTTGAAAGGGTCTGGAGAAGCCGTGGAGAACGTTATGCTGCCTGTAACATCGTTCAGCATGACTGGTTTGGTGGTGTGTCAGTGATGGTCTGGGGAGGCTTATCCATGCAGGGATGCGCATACCTCTACAGGCTAGATAACAGCACATTGACTGCCATTAGGTATTCGTATGAAATCCTTGAACCCATTGTCAGACGTGGGTTTCTCCTGGTGCACAACAATGCCCGGCCTCATGTGGTGAGAGTATGCAGGCAGTTCCTGGAGGATGATGGAATTGATACCATTGACTGGCTGCCATGCTTGCCTGACCTAAATCCAATAGAACACCTCTGGGACATTATGTTTTGGTGCATCTGACGCCACCAGGTTGCACTTCAGACTGTCCAGGAGCTCAGTGATGCCCAGGTCCAGATCTGGGAGGAGATCCCCCAGGACACCATCTGCCATCTCATTAGGACCATGCCCCGACGTTGACAGGCATGCATACGAGCATGGAGCGGCCATACAAACTACTGAGTACGATTTTGAGTTGCTGCAATGAAATTTCGACAAAATGGACTAGTCTGCCGCATCATTTTTTCACTTTGATTTTTGGGGTGTCTTAAAATTCAGTCCTCTGTAGGTTGATAACTTTCATTTCCATCAAACAATGTGGCATCCTTTCGTTCCTAAGACATTACCCAATCCACATCAGTATAGATATCCTACATGGTTTTTTTACCATTGAGATCTGATGTGTTATACTATAATTATATATGCAAAGATTTTTGTTGTTGAAGTACACTTTTGAAGTACATGAAGCCTCAGTATCAAATTTATTTACAATTGTATAGTGCTTTGAGGGCATACTTGCTGTATTCCTGATTTCTTGTAATACTGCAAATGTTTGATATTGATGGAATTAATATTTTTGAATCTTTATTTCATAATTGACAAACTGTGTGGAAAAGTAATCGTCCCCATTCAAATAAACGATTATTGAAATAATTAAACCATTAAAGGAATAATTAAAGGCAGTTGATTAAATACAGCCAGGCTTGAATGCAGTCAGAACTGCTCAATTTAAATCTTACTTTTTTGACCCCAATTAACACGATAATTGGAAATCCTGGGATTTTGGTTTCTTCCACCAGCTCTATACTAGGCCAGTGACTTAATCAGTCTTCTCTTCTCAGGCAATTTATGATAAAATGGCCGCATTCACTGTGCAATTTTTTCAAAGCTACCACATGAAAGAGTACTTTCCACTGTTAAAAGACAGAAAAATGTGGCCATATTCCTTTAAATACAGTACTGTGCAAAAGTTTTAGGCAGGTGTGAAAAAATGCTGTAAACAAAGAATGCTTTCAGAAATATAAATAATGATTGTTTATTGTTATCAATTTACAAAATGCAAAGTGAGCGAACAAAAGAAAAATCTAAATCAAATCAATATTTGGTGTTACTACCTTTTGCCTTCAAACCAGCATCAATTCTTATAGGTACACTTGCACAAAGTCAGGGATTTTGTAGGATTATAGTCAGGTGTTTGATCAATCAATTATACCAAACAGGTGCAAATGATCATCAATGTCACACGTAGGTTGAAACACAGTCATTAACTGAAACAGAAACAGCTGTGTAGGAGGCTTAAAACTGGGTGAGGAACAGCCAAACTCTGCTACCAAGGTGAGGTTGTGGAAGACAATTTCATGTCATGGCAAGACTGAGCACAGCAACAAGACACAAGGTAGTTATACTGCATCAGCAAGGTCTCTCCCAGACAAAGATTTCAAAGCAGACTGGAGTTTCAAGATGTGCTGTTCAAGCTCTTTTGAAGAAGCACAAAGATACGGGCAACGTTGAGGATCGTAGACACAGTGGTCGGCCAAGGAAACTTAGTCTAGCAGATGAAAGACACATCAAGCTTATTACCCTTCAAAATCGGAAGATGTCCAGCAGTGCCATAAGCTCAGAACTGGCAGAAACCAGTGGGACCCAGGTACACCCATCTACTGTCCGGAGAAGTCTGGCCAGAAGTGGTCTTCATGGAAGAGTTGCAGCCAAAAAGCGATACCTCCGACGTGGAAACAAGGCCAAGTGACTCAGAAACATAGGAACTGGGGTGCAGAAAAATGGCAGCAGGTGCTCTGGACTGATGAGTCAAAATTTGAAATATTTGGCTGTAGCAGAAGGCAGTTTGTTCGTCGAAGGGCTGGAGAGCGGTACAATAATGAGTGTCTGTAGGCAACAGTGAAGCATGGTGGAGGTTCCTTGAACGTTTGGGGCTGCATTTCTGCAAATGGAGTTGAAGATTTGGTCAGGATTAATGGTGTTCTCAATGCTGAGAAATACAGGCAGATACTTATCCATCATGCAATACCATCAGGGAGGCGTATGATTGGCCCCAAATTTATTCTGCAGCAGGACAACGACCCCAAACATACAGCCAAAGTCATTAAGAACTATCTTCAGCGTAAAGAAGAACAAGAAGTCCTGGAAGTGATGGTATGGCCCCCACAGAGCCCTGATCTCAACATCATCGAGTGTGTCTGGGATTACATGAAGAGACGGAAGGATGTGAGGAAGCTATGGTTAGTTCTCCAAGATGTTTAGAACAACCTACCAGCCAAGGTCCTTCAAAAACTGTGTGCAAGTGTACCTAGAAGAACTGATGCTGTTTTGAAGGCAAAAGGTGGTCACACCAAATATTGATTTGATTTAGTTTTCTCTTTTGTTCATTCACTGCATTTTGTTGATTGATGAAAATAAATGATTAACACTTCCATTTTTGAAAGCATTCTTTGTTTACAGCATTTTTTCACACCTGCCTAAAACTTTTGCACAGTACTGTATATAAATACTGCTATTTTATTTTAGGCCCCTCCCAAATGCATTTTTCCTCTTCAGCAATTTTTAATTGTGTGTTCTGAATATCACCAAAAAGTTTAGGTGATATTTTAATCAGATTAAAAGAGTAATTTACTTCTTTGAGTTTACATACATGCGGTGGGTTGGCACCCTGCCCAGGATTGGTTCCTGCCTTGTGCCCTGTGTTGGCTGGGATTGGCTCCAGCAGACCCCCCTGACCCTGTGTACGGATTGAGCGGGTTGGAAAATGGATGGATGGATGGAGTTTACATACAGTGGTGTTAGAAAGTTGGTGAACCTTAGAATTTTTTTGAATTTCTAAATATTTTCTTTAAAATGTGATCAGATATCCATTTTATTCAAAAAAGATAAAATGTTCACAATTAAACAAATAACACACAAAATGTGACACTTTTTCATTCATTTCTTTTTCAGAAAAAGTATATGAACCTGTGCTTTCCGTAAATAGAGTGAAGCCCTTGCGTAACAATGACTACAGCCAAACATTTATGATAATTGCTGATCAGTACCTCACATTGGTTTAATGGCATATTGGTCGATTCCTCCTTAGAAAATTGATTTAATTCAGTGATATTGATGGTCTGTCTTGCATAACTCCCTGCATCAAGTCGCCGGTGCTCCCTGATGACTTTCCTGCAGCACTTCCTGGTGTGGTGGACTATATATGTATAATAAAATTATATAAAAACAAATTCTGAGACGAGACTTTTTAGCCTGGGACAAGACAAGACTTTTTCAGAGAGATAATTTCATGTCCCATGAGATGAGACTAATGCCAAGAGATTTAACCACGCCCGGGACCTAAATAAAAGACAAAGAGTAGATGACAAAGTAGAATGTTGTAAACAGGTTCAAAAAAGTTGGCACGATACACATGCAGAGCAGGTTAGAGATAATGAAAGCACTAAAATTCGAAAATCTCAAAAAAATGATAGTAAAGATTGCATTAGCGCAAACAAATGGAAATTATTACTTGGTGAAATAATGGAACAGCAAAAAGAGATTGAATATATGGACATAGGTGATATGACAGAAGTATGTAGATATTGTTCGGGTTTAAACTTTAAGTCGGAGACATGTAGATCATCTGATTCGTGTTGCCATCAGGGAAAAGTAGTGTTTCTTCCCAATGAAGGGGTGTATCTGCAAGAATTAAAAGATTTGTTGTTAATTTGTTGTTTAGTGAAAGTGAAATCCACATACGTGAGCGGCAGAGACGCGAAGTGGCTGGCGCCTAGCGCAGGCCGTTGTGTTGGCAAGGAATAACCACAGGCTTGAGAGGATTGTGAAGCATAGCCCATTCAAAAATTTTGGGGAGATTCACAAGGAGTGGACTACGGCTGGACTCGGTGCTTCAAGAGCCACCACACACAGACATATCCAGGACACAGGCTAAAACTGTCGCATTCCTTGTGTCAAGCCACTCCTGAACCAGAGACACGTCAGAAGCGTCTTACCTGGGCTAAGGAGAAAACGGACTGAACTGGTACTCAGTAGTCCAAAGTCCTCTTTTCAGATGAAAGTAAATTTTGCATTTCATTTGGAAATCAAGGTCCCAGAGTCTGAAGGAAGAGTGGAGAGGCATAGAATCCAAGTTGCTTGAGGTCGTGTGTGAAGTTTCCACAGTCAGTGATGACTTGGGAAGCCATGTCATATGCTGGTGTTGGTCCACTGTGTTTTATCAAGTCCAGAGGCAGCGTAGCCATCTACCAGGAAATTTTGTAGCACTTCATGCTTCCCTCTGCTCATAAGCTGCCAAAAGTACCAATACTTGATTTAATGACCATGGTATCACTGTGCTTGATTGGCCAGCAAACTTGCCTGGCCTAGTATTGTCAAGAGGAAGATGAGAGACACCAGACCCAACAATGCAGACAAGCTGAAGGCCGCTATCAAAGCATCCTGGGCTTCCATAACACCTCAGCAGTGCCATAGGCAGATCGCCTCCATGCCACGCCACGTTGATGCAGTAATTCATGCAACAGGAGACTGAACCAAGTATTGAGTGCATACATGGACATACTTTTCAGTAGGCCAACATTTCTGTATTAAAAATCATTTTTTTTATTGGTCTTATGTAATATTCTAATTTTCTGAGATACTGAATTTTGAGTTTTCATTACCTATAAGCCATAATCAGCAAAATGAAAAGAAATAAATGCTTGAAATATATTGCTCTGTGTGTAATGAATCTATATAATATATGAGGAATTCAAATTTTACAGTAGGTAGCAAGTTCTTCTCCTGGAATGCTGTGCGTTTTTTTCACCATGCATAGCGCCTCTGGTTGTGACCAAATAACTCTACCTTAGTCTCATCTGTCCACAGTATTTGCATAACTCATGTGACTCTTCTTGTGGTGAGTACTCAGAAAAGGCTTTTTGCTTATCACCCTTCCACCGAGCTGTTTCTGGTGCAAATTGCGCTGGAATGTGGAACGATGTACAATGACACCATCAGCAGCCAGATGTTCTTGTAGCTCTCTGGGGGTGGTCTGTGGTTTGTCTGTGACCATTCTAGCCAGCCTTCGGCTGTGCCTTTCAGATGTTTTTCTTGGCCTAACACATCTTTCCTTCACAAGGACTACTTCTGTGGCCTTCTATTTTCTAACTATATTTATGACTGTGGAGACCGACAGTCCAAACCTTTGTTATAATTTCATGTACACTTCCACTAATTCATAATGATAAATTATCTCAGTTTTTAGGTCAATAAAGAGTTCTTTAGAGGTTCCATGATGCCACTCGCTAAGAGAAAACCAAGGACAAGCACAACTAGCAATTAGCCATGTTAAATAACCTTTTTCATGATATGTTGCATCTGCCTTTTGAAGTTTAAGGTCTAATGAGCTAATCAAAGCAATTTTATGCTGCAACCTGTCAGCATTAAATGACTACAGGTACTTCAAATTAATGTCATTATATATATATATATATATATATATATATATATATATATATATATATATATATATATATATGTATAATATATTTTTTTTTAAATATACATACATATTATTGAAATTAGTCTGAGATTTTATTATCTACTGTTTTAAAGTTTTGTTTAGAGCTTCATTATTTACAGTAGCTATTTGTTTATATTGCTGAGCTACATTGTAAATTGGTTCTGTATAGCCCATCCTTTGCCAAAATGTTTATTTTCAGTTTTGAATTTTGTTTTCTCTGTTTGGACAAAATGGAGCTAGGATAGGGAATTTTGGTATTGACGTGTGCTAGTAAAAGGTTTTTCTGGATGCTTCAGTCTCACATGACTCAGTATTGAGCTGGCTGAACTATTGTAGGAAACTTTGGCATTACAGATTTTGCACACACCAGCAGTGTTTCTCTCTGCATCAAAATATTATCAGATCTGAGTATGTATGTATTTATCAATTTATTTATTTATTTTTATGCCATATTTTCATCCTGACTTATAGTATGCTTATAGAATACCTGAATAGGGATTTAACTGTTTGGGGCAGTTGTCTTGGTATTTGGTTACTTGTGCACACCCCAGTGGGTCTGCAGTATAAAATTAATGTCATGCCAAAAGTCTTTTGAATATTTTCTGACTGGAAGTAAAAGGTCTTCTTTAAAGGGCAAGCAGGACAGGCCAGGCTAATGTCAGCAACACACAGACAGTGGTTTAAATGGTTTTTATTTGCAATTAATGTTTTATTTTTTAACAGTGCTTTTTTATTTGAACAGTGCATCAATTCAATGCCAGCAGTAGGCTATATGATATGCAGATGTACAGTATAAGGTGCTTTTTTGTATTTAAAATGATGCAATGTAGCCTATAAATATTAAACAAACAGAAGTTGTAACTTCTTATAAAAATTTAATCAAAATAAAACTGTTGTCAAAATAAAACCTGTTTTTTTTTTAATTTATGGAGGATTCACAATTTATTTAAGCATTTCATCATAGAAATCACTTTCAACTGTTCATGAGAAAACAAAAACACGAAATGAGAGGGTTGTCCACATTCTGCAAAGCAAACTCAGTTATGTCTTTGCTAGAAATACAAAAATGGATATTTGGAGAATGGAGAAAAGGTACAAAATAAGAAACCTTATTTCCAGACTTTTCTGTACCCTTTTTTCCTAATATGTTTTTACATTTGCTGCCTCATTCTTCTTCCCAGCCTACAAAGCACCTTTCACATCATTTACAGGGACCTTTCCTTAAACTCTGCAGTTTCTTTTTAATTTTTTCTTTTTTTTGTAGCTCTCATTGCCCTTCCCTATTATGTCCTTCATACCTTACTTTTCGTTTTTTTTTTCTTCTTAAAATAAAAAAGGCATACCAGCCAGCTTCTTCCTTCTGTTATAACTTTGGGCAGGGCTGGCCCTAACCATTTTGTGGTGTTAGGCAGGATTTCGCTGTGGGGCCCCCAATTAGCACAATACAAACATGTATTGTGATATTCACATATTCAATTATGAGTCCATGTTTGAGGTGCAGTTGAAAAGAAGGTATAAAGCTTGTATGGCTGTTCAAAGAAGGCAATGGAATCTTTTGAGCTGCATCTGCTACCATTAAATATGTGGTGTGGGTAGCACATGGCACAAAGAAAGCTCATGGTTTTTTTTGCAGCAGTCTGGCATGCACACCGTTGTGCTTCCGCTGCATATTGGCAACATTGTACTATGATTGCACTCTACAACATCAGAAGGAATATTTAGTTCCTCAAGTCTGTCCAGGCAAATACAAAATGCAATTTCTCCTGTTATTTCTGTTGAAATGCCGAAACGAATCCCATAAAGTGCTTTTTAATCCTGCAAGCCTCCACCGATGTAACAGTTCTTATAATTAGTGTTGTTTGCTCCTCATGAATGTCATTGAATGTAATCGACAAATAATAGAGTAATATTTGGACTAGGGATGCTTTGATCAGGTTTTTTTAAGTCTGACGCTGATCACTGATTTCACGTTATTGAATTGGCCGATTTTGATTTTTTGTTCTTTGGCCCTTTGTAAAACTTTTTACACTTTGCTCCTGCATGTTCAGAAGCATAGAAATCTTATGTTGTATATTAAAGTGTTAACTTTGGTATTTTTATCATTAAACTATAGACTGTAGGTGTTAATTGTTCATTTTTTATTAACCAAATTAAATTTTGTAGGTTTATTGTTCAGTGACCTTAACAATATTAAATAAAATTTCCTTAAAATACATACTTTACTAAAAAATATGCACCATAATATGTATCCATAACACACATGGCATAAAATTAAATGCTTATAATTACAAGCTATCATATTGTTTAATTACTTCTGTAATGTACCTATCTGAAACAAAGCTTTATTAAAAAAAGTAGTTTTTACCATTTCTCTAACTAAAAAATGTATTCTTACACAATCAATTATTATTGCCAGTTAAACACTGCTTTAATATAAATATACTGTACATGCATTTATATATTTTAATAATTTTTAATCATTAATTGTACTACAGCTTTTTATTGTTGTTAAAATATACATTTACTGTATTTATGCAGATTTTTTCTTTTGTTTTTTACAATGTACCACCTAGACAGTCAGACTTTTTGAGGAGTAATTATAAATATGAATTACCATTTTAATAATGCAGACTTATTTCTTACCAAAACCTGTATGAAATAATAAGTACTGTATGAAATAATAAACACAGTACAATCCTTTAAAAAAGTTGTGTGAAAATCTCTTTATTATAAAAAAAAAAATCCTTGCCTTGAAAGCAAAAGCAAGGCTACGATATGTGATCTTCTCGGAAGACATTTAAAAGACACGCAAGACCAAAGAGACTTGACACGGTGCGTCTCGCGAGGACTGAAAACATGAGACATTGTGCCAAGAGATTGACCCAGGACCGTCTCGCGATGACGTAGAACATGAGATTCTTGCAAGAAACACCCTACTTACAATCTATCAAATAAGACAACGGGACAGCAGAACATTCAGTCTTGTGAAGGATTTGAGCACAATCAGATCTGGGGTCTCAGCGTATATAAAGCGTATAAGCATATAAAGTGTATAAGGACAATACGTTATAAATGAAACGATGACGAATAAGTGAAGAAGAAAGCAGCGCGGAAAAAAGAGACTCAAAAGCATTGGAAAGAAAAAATAATCTAGGTGCAAATTCAGAAAATAAGGCAAGTAATTATCAGCCCGTAACAAGTGGAATTGAAACAAAGCACGTCCAATCGGGATAAAAATTAAAAGACAGAGTAAAAGACAAAATAGAACTTCTTAAAGACGTTCACAAACGTTGGTGCTATACACATGCAGAGCAGATTACAGTAATCCCTCCTCCATCGCGGGGGTTGCGTTCCAGAGCCACCCGCGAAATAAGAAAATCCGCGAAGTAGAAACCATATGTTTATATGGTTATTTTTATATTGTCATGCTTGGGTCACAGATTTGCGCAGAAACACAGGAGGTTGTAGAGAGACATGAACTTTATTCAAACAAGCATTTGTCTCTTTTTCAAAAGTTTAAACTGTGCTCCATGACAAGACAGAGATGACAGTTCCGTCTCACAATTAAAAGAATGCAAACATATCTTCCTCTTCAAAGGAGTGCTTGTCAGGAGCAGTGACTGTCACAGAGATAGAGAGAAAAGCAAACAAATCAATAGGGCTGTTTTTCTTTTAAGTATGTGAAGCACCGCGGCACAAAGCTGTTGAAGGCGGCAGCTCACACCCCCTCCGTCAGGAGCAGACAAAGTGAGACAGAGTTTGTTTTTCAATCAAAAATCAATACGTGCCCTTCGAGCTTTTAAGTATGCGAAGCTCTGTGCAGCATGTTGTTTCAGGAAGCAGCTGCACAAAAGATAACAACGTGAAGATAATCTTTCAGCATTTTTAGACGAGCGTCCGTATCGTCTAAGTGTGCGAACAGCCCCCCTGCTCAATCCCCCTACGTCAGGATCAGAGAAAGTCAGCGCAAAAGAAAGAGAAAAGTAAGCTGGGTAGCTTCTCAGCCATCTGCCAATAGCGTCCCTTGTATGAAATCAACTGGGCAAACCAACTGAGGAAGCATGTACCAGAAATTAAAAGACCCATTGTCTGCAGAAACCCGCGAAGCAGCGAAAAATCCGCGATATATATTTAAATATGCTTACATATAAAATCCGCGATGGAGTGAAGCCGCGAAAGGCGAAGCGCAATATAGCGAGGGATTACTGTATGAAAGAAGTGGAATTTTAAAGGCTCCAAAAAAAAACCAAAAAAAAAACGTATGCGCAATTTAAATGTGGTGAAAGTTAAAGAATATGAAAGTAGGAAAATTGGAAAGTATTAAAAAAGAAAGTAAAGATCGCAGTAGTGCAAACAAACAGAAATTAATACTCGAAAAAAGGAAAATAATCACCACGGACCAGGTGTCATTGGAAAAAAAAGCAGGACAAAGCGAGGTCAGAAATAAAAGACAGTAGAAAACAAAGTAAAACGTCATAAAGAGGTTACAAAACAAAAGGGCCAAACATATGCTGAGCAGGTTAGAGATAATTCAGGATAGGTTTCTCTGTTTGGAATTTCAGCACAGACAAAACGATCTACATCATCATCAGTTAATAATTTTTTTTGCAAAGTAAATAATAAATGCATGTGAGGTAAAACACGTTTTTGAAATTCTGACTTAAACTTCAAAGCCTTACAATATTTACATACTTCTGACATATCACCTGTGTCCATATATTCGATCTGTATTCGCCTTTTAGTTATTTCTCCGAGTAATAATTTCTCTTTTGTTTGCGCTAGTGCGATGTTTACTTTACTTTGTTTTGACACTTTCATTTTTTTCTGCTTTCATATTCTGTATCTTGCTCTGCATGTGTTTCGCGCCTACGTTTTTTTTGGGGTCTTTTGAATTCCAGTTTTCATTATCTCTAACCTGACAAAGTCATTTAAATGAGGTCAGTGAGACATGTGTTTAAAGATTCAGCATATTTGGACTCGAAAGATTCCAAATATTGTTTTTACAGAAGTTCAGAAATAAAAGTGAAACTAATGAAATAGCAACAATTCAAAGAAAAAAAATCTTAAAAGTGTGTCCGGAAAACCAAACACGGGGGTTGGCGAGCGAAGCGAGCAGGGGGCAAAGCCCCCTAGTGTTTAAAAAGATGTTTATCAAGAAGACACTACAATAAAATATTAACAAGTTTATAAGCAAAAGACAAATTTTGCTGTTAACAAACAAGGTTAATGTTTACTAAGTAGCAATTTTCAAATTCTTCTTTACCTTTTTCCAATTAAAAATGTAATCTGCTACACTTAACAAAAGCTTGCTGTCCAAACTCAAACTCTGTTTTAATTAAAGGACAAAATTAAAAAATGTAATATAAGTAACCTACTGTTTATCTAATTGCACAGGATGACTTCTCAGATTCCTTTTTCTCAGTTTATTTGCTCATCTTTCTTTAATGTAATGGCTAATATTCCAGTCTTCTCCCTCTATCTCTCTGGTAAAACATACCTTGACATGCCTGAAAAGATTGTTGTTTTTATGATCGCCAATTTATCGATCACTGATCAAGTTTCTTTTAGTAAAAAGTGGCTATTTAGAATTCCATCCAATCAATCGGAGCATCCCTAATTTGGACTTCTTTATGTCACTCATTATAGTTTCAATTACCTTCTCACTTATGGACTTAATGAGCTCATTTTAAATTGATTTTCCAAGGTAGCTCATATGGTTGCAGGTTCCACTCTCCACAACGTGTTCTATATGCTGTTTCATAAATGCCTTTTTCTTGAAGCAAATGGTGATAGTAAGATTAATTGAATAGTGAACAGGAAAAGTAAATGCTAGGGAAAATGCAAGATATTTTACATATGACAGTGGGTGAACAATCTTTTTTTATTTTTTTAATGAAAACAAGTGTTAGTTCCCTGTTTTGTTTTTATTGTTAGTTGTCTCTTCTGGAGATTTCCAATTGATTATTTAAATAATTTGCAAATCAGTTCTCTTTTGTGCAAAGTGAGATGGTGCTTTTCTTGTAAAGTATTCTGTGTAGAGAAATCCCTTGTGTGGGTTGCTTTACATAATAATTTAATGGTGTTTTGTGACACACTACTACTGAATAATATGTTGGCTGAAAGTATGCACTGTGTAATAGAAAGGATATACAGCATTGTTTATAATTACATTCAGTTTTGTTTTAGTTATCTCCTTTGCTATTACTTTCAGGTGGTCCACAGTGCAACCCATAACTCAGCCTGTCCTTTCAATTAGTTTGTTGATTCGGTGGGTGTTTCTTGAGATGACATTATCAGCCCATCACACCACAGTGAAGAAAGTCACACTGGCCATCACAAAGTTGTAGGAGATGTGAAGGATGTTAAGAAGCATAAGGAAAAAGAGCCTGCTCTTCAATTTCTTATATAGTTTCCCTGTGTTCTGAGAATAGTCCAACCTGCCATTGTTGTGAACACCCAAATACTTAGTAAGAGTGCACCACCAATACATCCAGTTCCTGAATAGTGACTAGGCATAGAGACTTTTTGGTGTGGCAAAATGTAATCACATTGTCTAATGGGATATACAACAGGGAGCACACCTTGCGCGGTCTGTGCCAAAACAAGGTGAAAATACTCTGAAGCTGTAACTTGGGGAGAGTCTTTGTCTTCATCCCATGCTTTCTCACACTGTTTTTGAAAGAAAAAAAGCACATGGGTGTAATTTTTTGTATAAGAAAATCATTGGGATCCAGTTGTCTATACTCTGATAGTGAGGCATCAACGTTTTCTTTAAATTGAAGAGAAACATAAGGATATCTAAGGAATAGTGCAGTTGTGAAGATTGCCTTCAACTTTTCAAATGAAGGATGTGCTTCTGGCATCCAAAAAAACCTTTAATTTTTTTTTTGTTTTAAATTGGCTAATTAGTGAGATAACTGCACTGAAGTTCTTAATAAAAAGATGAGAAAATCGTCTGTATAGGCTAAGACAGAGACTTGTAAAATAATTTAAAAGATGTTATTTATGAAAGACTGGAAACTGCTGATGCATTAGCTGAGCCTTAGAGCAGGAGTGGGCAAACTTTTCTGGTGACAAGCTGAACTGTTAGTAAGGACTCATGTAGAACTACATAAATTCTAATTCTGCTTATGAATCCAGGCAATCTAGCATAAAGACAAACTTTTAAACACTGTCAAGCTTGGGTCAGAAAATTGCACAGGAGAGTACCGAAGGTTTTTCAAGGAGTAGAAACTTTATTGCTGTTCAGGCAGATACAAGCACAAGTCTCTTTCAGAGGCGATCCGGCCTCACAAGGAACATCTGTCAAACTTGACGCATCGGCCCCAATTCCTGCTCAAAAGAGCACAAAGTCTTCTTCATTAAGGGTGTACAGTGGCCTGGAAGCAGCAGCTGGAGCAGAAGGAGTCTGTGGGAAGAGAGACAGAAGAGTGAGAATGCGGGATGACCACGGCTCAATCTTTTAAAGGTTTCAAGCCCCATGCGAGGACCACATCGTTGGTAAGCCAGCATGCCTGATGCTGATCCTGCAAAGAGGAGCTGTAGGATTCTAGCTGCTCAACAGTTCTGGGTTGTCTTTGTCATATTTTTTGTTTCGTAATGCACCAAATATTTTCAATTGTGTTTGTTTCTCATTGAAACACTGCTTAAGAGGGTTTTTGTGAAGTACAGCTGTGTCCCTCTGCAGCAGCGGTCACAAAATACATATAGCATATAGAAATACATGCTCCAAAATGGTTTAACTAGAAACTTTTTATTAAAAACTATTAAGAGAAATGCTGAAACACCAGTAAGAGAGCAGTTTTAAAGGAAATTAATTAATTATTCTAGCCATGAACTTGAGACTGCTTTCTTCTAGTCTTTAAAGAAGCATTTAGACTTAGTAAAATATCCAGAGGTGCTTGTCAAAAGTTGTATTGCACTAAACATGTCTTAGAAAAGGAATAAATAGTAAATATTTTTGTAAACCAACTATATTTTCTGTTAATGTTAACCATCTCTGTCCACTGACATGTTAAAGTGACTTTATAAACCGCTTTACCATCATTAAACTGCATAATATTTAAACTAATAAATAATAACAATAAAATAAATAATAGTATTATTACTGATAGTTGCACTATTACTTCAAGACTTCAAGCCCAGGTGCATTACACAGTATTCACCAAATTAAAATAAAATAAAACAAGTGCAACTTGGTGATGACATCTTTACCAACTGAGCCATCATTTAGGCAAACTGCATTAATATGGACCTTGAAGTCCTAAAAGTAGATAAAGAGAAACCAGTTAAACAAACGAGACAAAAAATATTCTACTTGGTCATTTATTTATTAAGGAAAATGATCGAATATTACATATTTGTGAGTGGCAAAAGTATGTGAACCTTTGCTTTCAGTATCTGGTGTGACCCCACTTTGCAGCAATAACTGCAACTAAACGTTTTCGGTAACTGTTGATCAGTCCTGCACACCGGCTTGGAGGAATTTTAGCCCATTCCTCCGTACAAAACAGCTTCAACTCTGGGATGTTGGTGGGTTTCCTCACATTAACTGCTCACTTCAGGTCCTTCCACAACATTTTGATTGGATTAAGGTCAGGACTTTGACTTGGCCATTCCAAAATATTAACTTTATTCTTCTTTAACCATTCTTTGGTAGAACGACTTGTGTGCTTAGGGTCGCTGTCTTGCTGCATGACCCATCTTGTAGCGGTCAGGGGCCGCTAAGATTCACACCGTCCAGGCAGACGGTGATTTATTTATTGTAATACAAGAGATCCCAGGAACGTCCCCAGCCTTGGATCGACCCACACACACTCACGACAGAGACCAGTAAAGCACACTGGGAAAGGCAAACAATTAAGAGTATAATGACACACAGTTAACTAAATGAAAACAGTAATACCACCCCTGACCCCTTCGGCGATATTACATTTAACATATAGACACACACAAACACCACGCAGCAGTCCATGAAAACAAACCGGATGAAATGAGAAGTGACGAAGTTAAGTCCAGCGATCTATATGTTGAAAGGATGAAAGAAAACACAGTCCTACTGGTAGTTACTGAAAGGATAAAATCGGATGGATGATTCAGGAGCGCTCCACTCTTCCGGAAAACCAATGAATCCAAATGCAGTCCTCAGTGCACAGGTAGACAGTGATCCAGACTCCAACAAGCGAATACAGTCCAGGACACAATGATTAATTAAAGTTCCAACAATAGCAGGCAGTACGACAGATAAACGCAACACACAACGCACAACGCACCAAACAAAACAAACTTTTTTCCCTTTTGCCCTCTGCCCTCCTTTTAACTACCTTTGGCCACCTTTGACCTCAGCAGCCCCAGAAAGGACTGCTGGGAGATGCAGTTCTTATTTAGTAGCACCGCTACAACCTTTTCTTTAGATTCAGTTCATGGACAGATGTCCTGACATTTTCCTTTAGAATTCTCTGATATAATTCAGAATTGATTGTTATATCAATGAAGGCAAGCCGTCCTGGCCCAGATGCAGCAAAACAGCCCAAACCATGATACTACCACCACCATGTTTCACAGATGGGATAAGGTTCTTATGCTGGAATGCAGTGTTTTCCTTTCTCCAAACATAACGCTTTTCATTTAAACCAAAAAGTTCTATTTTGGTCTCATCCGTCCACAAAACATTATTACAATAGCCTTCTGGTTTGCCCATGTGATCTTTAACAAACTGGAGATGAGCAGTAATGTTTTTTTTTTGGAGAGCAGTGGCTTTCTCCTTGCAACCCTGCCATGCACACCATTGTTGTTCAGTGTTCTTCTGATGGTGGACTCATGAACATGAACATTAGCCAATGTGAGAGAGACCTTCAGTTGCTTAGAAGTTACCTTGGGGTCCTTTGTGACCTCGCCGACTATTACACGCCTTGCTCTTGGAGTGATCTTTGTTGGTCGACGACTCCTGGGGAGGATAACAATGGTCTTGAATTTCCTCCATTTGTACACAATCTGTCTGACTATGGATTGGTGGAGTCCAAACTCTTTAGAGATGGTTTTGTAACCTTTTCCAGCCTGATGAGCATCAACAACTCTTTTTCTGAGTTGTTCTGAGGTCCTCAGAAATCTCCAATGTTCATGCCATGTGTTGTGAAGAGCAGACTTTGATAGATTCCTGTTCTTTAAATAACACAGGGTGCCCACTCACACCTGATTGTCATCCCATTGATTGAAAACACCTGACTCTAATTTCGCCTTCAAACTAACTGCTAATCCTAGTGGTTCACATACTTTTGGCACTCACAAATATGTAATATTCAATAATTTTCCTCAATAAATAAAAGACCAAGTATAATATTTTTGTCTCATTTGTTTAACTGATTTCTCTTTATCTACTTTTAGGACTTGGAGTGAAAATCTGATGATGTTTTAGGTCATATTTATGCAGAAATATAGAAAATTCTAAAGGGTTCACAAACGTTCAAGCACAACTGTAAATAATAAAACTGCAACTTGCATTTATGATGCTATTTGTGGTATAGCCCTACAGAATCGTATTAGGGCCACGGTGAAGAAAAAAAAATATGGACACAGGGAAGAAAAAAACAAACTATATGTCGAGAATAAAGTCGACATGTTGACTTTATTCTCAACATTTCCACTTTAATTTTGACACTTATGTCGAGATTAAAGTCGACATTTCCACTTTATTCTCATAGTTTATTTTATAATTAAAGTAGAATGTAGTAAACTAAACTTCATCCTAAAATCAATGTTTAATTTACTAGATTTTCTCAAACCCCGTCATAAGTTAATGCAGCACATTAAATGCTTTATGTTGTGTTCCCTGACCCAGTTGTTAATCACTACGCTTCTTAAACTGACTTCCTTCACACTAAGAGGAGGCGCCGGCAGCAATCACCGCACAGAATCCATTCACTTCATGATATTCCTGCTCTCTGAAAATTTAGAATGCTAAGATAAATACTTGATATCATTTTCATGATGAAATGTATTAAAGCAGGTATTAAACAGGCACGTTAGTGAGGCGGTAGTGCTGCTCCCACGCAGTAAGGGGTCCCCAGGTGTATGTTCAGTGTAAAGAACTTTATGGCAGGTGTGACAAGGCTCGAAAATACTGGATGTATGAATGGGTATTGCAAAGGTTTAACTTAAAAATTGTGTAAATGTTGGGTTTGTGATTTGGTGGTCGGAGACACGAACACAGAATTCAATGGATGTTCTTCTGAGCAGGCTTTCTTTATTGCACACGTGCTGCCTGTCTGACGTACCAAAACCCCAGTTCCTCTCCTTCCTTTTTCTTTTTCCACATAACCAATCACCACACGATAAACGTCTTTGTGAAATTAAAACTAGTTACAAACTTAGCCCACGGATTGTTCAGAACTTTAAAAATATCTTTGTTATACATGTTTAATTATGCCATCCATTCAGGGTTGCGTCCATCCCAGTAAGCATTGTGTGTGAGGCAGGAGCAAATCCTGAATGAGTCACCAGCACATCGCAGGGTGAGTACGAGCAAAATATACACTAGCAGGGTCAATATAGCATAACAAAACCCCACATCCTACTTGACTTTGAAAGGAAACTGAAGCACGCCTAGTAAACCCACCAGAAAAACATGCAAATTCAAGGCAGGGTACACCCGAGACACCCTTGCTGCGAGGCAGCAGTGCAGCCTCCACGCCGCCGTGCCCCCACATGATTAATACATGCTTTAACTCTTTTAGGGCGGATGTCGACTTTTGTCGACAGGAGGGGTTGAAGGCGAATGTCGACAAAAGTCGACATCCAGGGATAGGGGACGACAATCAGCTGTTAATGGCGACAAATCTCACTGTCACGTCACAGGCATTCCCTCTGTGCTTGGAGGAATGCTAGACTCGTTGACTCGGCAACTAAACCTTGCGTGTGCGTGAGTTGCGAAATGTAAACAATGGCAAGATGGCATCGACATGTGAAAAGGGAGCGAAGCAAGTGCAGAAAAGAAAACACTCGGCAGACGATGTTTTGCACATTATCGTGGAGTTGGACTATTGATTATTCAGAATCGGATTTTATTGGCAGTGATCAGGAGATCGAGCAAGAGAGTGAGAAGCAGGCATCAGCTGATCAGACACCAGCCGATGCCACGCCAGCAGATCTGCTGCCAGTTGAATGCCTTCGCGCAGCCGATGCATCTACGGCAAGGTTCGCATGGGATAAATACACAGACATTGATCCGTTGAGAGCCGATCTGGCTACCGGAGTTTACAAGATGGCATGGCTTGCTGTTGGACACGACAGATCACCAGCTGCTGTACTTCAGGCTGCTCTCTCCTGATGCTGCTTTTCAGCTACTGTCAGACGAGACAAACAGGTAGGCAGAGATTTTTTTTTGAATCGCGGGCTGCGTTTGCATCGCATTCTCGTTTTTCAAAGTGGAAACCCACAACGAAAGACGAGATGAAGCGCGCTGTGGCATTACAAATCGAGATGGGACAGAACTGGTGATATAACTTCAGGGAGCATTGGTCCAAACGTGTTTTGTCCCCTGGTGGCTTAGGTACGTGCTGCTGCAAAGTTTTATTCACTTCTGTAATAAACAGAAGCAAATCCCATGGGGTGAGCCAGGCTATAATGCCATACATAAAGTTCATAAAGTTTCAGAAGATGAAAAGAGGTGACAATACGGTTTTCATGCAGGCAGAAAACTTGGTGGCAGTGGCATGGCATGATGGCAAATGGGTGACTTGTCTCTCTACAGTACACACTAACAATATATGTGAGAAAGTGCAGCAACAGACAATTGAAAAATAGGCACCAAAGCAACACATATTGTAAGGAGTGCAATGTGGCAATGACTGAAATTGGCTGCTTTGTGCGAGATCAGACTTTGCTGTGTAAAATGTATGTGATATGTATGTGAAATCATAGAGTATGCAGGCTCATACAACATGCAAGACAGTAACATTTGTCAAAAGTAAATTTTTTTTGTTGATTTGATATGTTAAACAATTGCTTTGTGTTCTTTTTTAAAAAATGTTAGTTTTTGGAAAAACATTCAGCCCTGGGAGAAAAGAAACAAAAAAAAAATTAGCCCTAAATGCATTTCATCATGAAAATGATATCAAGTATTTATCTTAGCATTCTAAATGTTCAGAGAGCAGGAATATCATGAAGTGAATGTATTCTGTGCGGTGATCGCTGCGGCGCCTCCTCAGTACAAGAGGAAGTCAGTTTAAGAAGCACGTACCGATTTAACATGGCTCGGGGAACACTTAACACAAAGCATTTAATGTGCTATATAACTTATGACGGGGTTTGAGAAAATCTAGTTAATTAAATATTCATTTTACGATGAAGTTTAGTTTACGATGTTCTACTTTAATGACAAATTCTGAGAATAAAACATCAACATGTAGACTTTAATCTTGACATAAATGGTGAGAATAAAGTAGAAATGTCGAGAATAAAGTCCACATGTCGACTTTAATCTCGACGCTTATGACGAGAATAAAGTCAACATGTCATCACATTATTACACAGTACCCAGGTACATTACACTGTATTGAAAACAAATAAAACAAGTACAACTTGGCTTGCAGTATTATCCAGTAGTATAGAAACAGTATTTACACATTTTAAACATAATGGTCCACATCCGACCTTTTAAAACCAAAGTATCTCCAGGCAACGGACATGACTCCTTTTTTTCGGTAAAAGTTCTTCTGTATCATCATGTTCAACTTTATCGTCAGCTACAGCTTCGGAATGTTCTCTGTCCATTTTCACTGCGCAATACCTACACTACCTATTTAGCAGTGTAGCAGTGAAAAAGAGCCCCTGCGCAACACATCTGGATGACAAGAGAAGTGCACAAGCTGCTCATGATCAGAAATGCAGCTTTCAGATCTGGAGACAAGGCCGCCCTCAGGGTGACCAGAGCCAACCTGTCTCGCGCTATAAGGAGTGCTAAGTGGGCATATGTGCAGAGGATCAACAAACAATTCAGCAGCACCAGAGACACGCGTCGTATGTGGCAGGGCGTTCAGACAATTACAAACTAACAACTTCTTTGCACAGTTTGAGGCACAGAACAAAGAGCCTACGAGAAAAGCAACACCTCCCTCCACTGACCAGGCACTCTGTCTCTCCATAACTGATGTGAGGAGGACTCTATCCAGAGTCAATCCACGCAAGGCTGCAGGACCTGACAACATACCTGGTCGTGTGCTCAAAGAATGTGCCAGTCAACTGGCTGGTGTCCTCACAGACATCTTCAACACATCTCTGAGCCAGTCATCAGTCCCAGCATGCTTCAAGTCGACCACCATCATACCAGTGCCGAAGAAGTCATCAGTGACATGCCTGTATGACTACCGACCAGTTGCACTCAATCCAATCATAATGAAGTGCTTCGAAAGGTTAGTCATGTCACACATAAAGACTAATCTCCCTGCCTCCCTTGACCCTCTTCAGTTTGCATACCGCTCAAACAGGTCAACTGAGGATGCCATATGCTCTGCCCTTCACCTCACCCTGACACATCTGGATAAAAAAGACACATATGTCAGGATGCTATTCATAGACTTTAGCTCTGCCTTCAACACAATCATCCCACCAAAGCTGGTTGTAAAACTGACCAGGTTGTGCCTGAACACCACCCTCTGCAATTGGATCCTAGACTTCTTGACAGAGAGGCCCTAGTCAGTTTGGATGGGCTACAACACTTCCAGCATCATCACACTCCGCACTGGAGCACCGCAGGGCTGCGTGCGTAGTCCACTGCTGTTCACCCTGCTGAGTCACGACTGCACAGCCACGCACAACACCAACCACATCAAGTTTGCGGATGATATGACGGTGCTGGGACTGATAAGCAGGGATGATGAAACAGCATACAGAGATGAGGTGGAACGGCTGTCCACATGGTGTGAAGACAACAATCTATCTCTCAACGTCGACAAGACAAAAGAAATAATCGTGGACTTCAGAAAATCACGTCCTGCCCACATCCCACTCAGCATCAACGGTTTAGATGTGGAGACTGTTAGGTGTACCAAGTTCCTCGGTGTGCACATAACTGAGGAAGTTACGTGGAAACATAACACCTCATCACTAATCAAGAAAACACAGCAGAGACTACACTTCCTGAGGCGACTGAAGCGAGCAAGTCTTCCCCCTCCCATCTTCACCATGTTCTATAGAGGCACCATTGAGAGTGTTCTTACCAGCTGCATCACTGTCTGGTATGACAACTGCAACATATCCGACCACAAGCGCCTGCAAAGGATAGTGAAGATAGCAGAGAACATTATTGGGGTGCTTCTCCCTTCACTACAGGGCATATTTTACAAACGCAGTGTCCGCAAGGCCTGCAGCATTGTGCAGGACCCCTTACACCCCTCACATGGAATTTTCACACTTCTGCCATCCAAGAGAAGATATTGCAACATCAAAGCCATATCTGCCAGGCTGCAGGAGAGTTTTTACCCCCAAGCTGTTAGACTCCTCAACACCAGGCTGCCCCCTGGGACCTTCCACACGGCCTCAACCACCTCTAAAAACAGAATTTTTATACATGCGAGCCACTTTCCTGCAAAGATGAGTGTGCATGTAGAGAAGAACTGAAAATCTCACACTGACCTGTAAGTATTTTGACACTCTTGTTATCCTTCTGCTGTGAAACATTCTGACCTGTCATTGTTTACACATGTCTTAAACAACTATTATCATACACTGATCATTTCTGTATTATCTATATTTATTATTTATTTATTATATTACATATCTTACACATCAATATTGCTGCTACTTCTTTGTCCTATCTTTGCACAATGTCTTGTCTTGTTTGTGTTTTAATTTTAAATTTTTAAATTTTAATTCTATTTTTAATGTATTATTTGCACATCATGTTGTTATACTGTGGACCCTGAGCTTCACAATTTCGTCTGTATGTATACTTGTATATGGTTGAGATGACAGTAAAGTTTACTTTGACTTTGACTTTGATTAGCGGTGTAGCAGTGAAAAAGGTCCCCACTTGAACAGTTTCCCGCTGTGCCGCGTTCTGAACGTCGTTTAGGCAATTTAAACCGGTGTTGCGGTATAAGAAAAATTCATATCATAACAAAAATAAAAAACGGTTTTTGGTATGAACTGGTATACCGCCCAGCAGTATGTTGGATGCCCCAAAAACTAATTTCCTTGCAAGGATTTGTTTCTGTTAGTATGCTGTAGTATTTGTTTTTAGTTACCATTATGGCGAGTTGACATAATTGATGTAAATTTGTCAGTTGGTGCAGCATTTGTCAACGCATCATGTTTTTACCATCTTTCAAGAGATCATTGCAGATCCCTTGTTCATCTGCAGGTCCTTCGTGTAAAAGACCGCAGACTTCTAAAGTATGGGAGAGCTTTAAGCTAAAGCCAAATAATACAGTATTTGGTATACCCTGTAAATGTGAAATGGTGCATCATAGCAACACAACAGCTTTGCAGGAGCATCTAAGACGGAAGCATTCTGGAGTTTTCTATGAAGGTGCTGCCTAGACAGTGCTGTAAGTTCTAATTAGTTTCCTAAGCACTGATCTTCATAAAGTGCCTATCATCCCAGCAACAATGCAGTAGCAGGCTTGCACTGAGTAACAAGACTTTTTTTTCCCCCTCCTCCAAGAGGAAGTTTATAATTATTAAAAAAAAAAAAAAATGATATAGGTATAATGTATGGTGTGACAGAAATAGTGTTTAATAAGTAGGATAAGATATTGTTAGCTAGTGATTATTGTGAGTTTAATGTTTTATTTTGCTCAGTTTTTTTTTTTTTTTTGCTAAAGTTTTTTGTTTAAAATGGAGGGATCCAAAATTATTATTGTTGACTGACAACTTTGTTATATGTTCTGCTGTTTTATTCTATTAAAAGGACACAGAACCACAGGATGGCTTGTTATATGTGCCTTTTGTTTCCTCCATCTTTATCCCATAATATACATACTGTCCCAAAATATGCAGTTAATCCCATCAGCCTTACAATTAACACTAGAATCCCTATGAAAATATTCGTAATGCCAGGCCACCTTAAATTCTCTCACACCTCCTCATCAGCATCTTTGTTTTGCAAATGTGTCAATCAGCAACAAGCAGCAAGCAGCCTGCTATCCCATCCCCCACCGAGGCAGCTGAAGTCCAAGTCAGATGCAAAATTCACATAGCTGAAGTCTGTTTATTTGGGAGTTAGGTGTTTGGAATTGAATCGTTATTTGGAATCCATACATCTCATGTGTGTTCCGTGTCTACAATGATCTGTGTAAATGCAGGATGACAGGAAATGTGAGATCAGAAATGTTGAACACATAGCTAAAACAGAAACTTGTTTCATATAGTAATAATGACAAAATGTTGACGTGAAGTGTATAATGTGTGAAGAGTCCAAATATCAAATAAACACTTTCACAAAAGGTATAACAAGACAAGTGTGCTTTTATTCAAGAATATAATCGAAGAAAAAGAAATTACTCAACATGTTACTGCCAGTGTGTAACAACTCAAGCCCAACTATCAATCAATACAAAGTAAACATGACCACTTGGCTGGTGCAGAGGTAAGGACTGCTGCCTCATAATCAAGAGGTTGTGGGTTTGAGTCTTGGGTCCTTCTCACATTTACCATTTTGAGTAGTGAGCTGCTATTATTGTTACTATGATATTATAAAAACATACATTTGATTATGGTACTTGTAAAAGTTAGCGCTGAAGGGATAAAAGCAGACACACAAACACAACTCAATAATTACTTCTTGGTGTGTTTAGTAAACAGACACTGCAGTGTCTATGTTGCATGTTACTTTTCCTCGCTCACAGACATTGAGCATTTGAACAGTTTTTTAATTCAAGAATCCAAGAATAAAAATGAGTTAAAAAATCATTCAAGTGAAGTTTTATTTTTTTATAAAAAATTGTTCAAATGTATGTTTTCGTTATCTATAATAATAAAAGGCAAAGCCCTCACTGACTGACTGACTGACTCACTCACTGACTGACTGACTGACTCATCACTAATTCTCCAACTTCCCGTGTAGGTGGAAGGCTGAAATTTGGCAGGCTCATTCCTTACAGCTTACTTACAAAAGTTAGGCAGGTTTCATTTCGAAATTCAAAGCGTAATGGTCATAACTGGAACATATTTTTTGTCCATACACTGTAATGGAGGAGGCGGAGTCACGTATCGCGTCATCACGCCTCCTACGTAATCACGTGAACTAAAAACAAGGAAGAGATTTACAGCACGAGTCACACGCGGGAACGAAGGTAAATGATGTTAATTTTTGACTGTCTTTTAATACTGTGTAAGCATACATATTAACACATGTGCAATTAAACGTGTGCATTTACGGGGTGATTTCTCAGGCTTAAAAGCTCACCTTTTATCAAACGCGGGAACAAAGGTAACTGACGTTGTTCACTGTCTTTTAATACTGTGTAACCATACATATTAACACATGTGCAATTAAACGTGTGCATTTACGGGGTGATTTCTCAGGCTTAAAAGCTCGCCTTTTACTAAAAAGGTAAATGCAAAACTATTTTCAATGATTTCTCAGGCTTAAAAGCTCACGTTTTATCAAACGCGGGAACAAAGGTAACTGACGTTGTTCACTGTCTTTTAATACTGTGTAACCATACATATTAACACATGTCCAATGAAACGTGTGCATTTACGGGGTGATTTCTCAGGCTTAAAAGCTCGCCTTTTACTAAAAAGGTAAATGCAAAACTATTTTCAATCAGTTTATTGAAACGCTCCCGTTAAGGATTGCAATAACATATTCGCGAGATAAAAGAACGAAGTAGGGGGAAATGGAGGAACAGCCGCAAACAGCGAAGAGCAAAAAATTAATTAAACAATTGAGAACGGAGCGAGTTAAGCATACAAGCATGTTCATAAGGGAAACAAAGCACGGTGTAAAACGTAAGTTTAAATTAAGTTTATAGAAACGCTCCCGCTGCGGATTGCAATAACATATTCGTGAGATAAAAGTTTAATGAGAAGACACGAGGTATAAATGAACCACACGCCGTGGCGCAACGTTAGGGGCAACACTTTCAACCATTCTATGATCTGCTTCTCGCAACTGAAAGACGGCACATGGCGGATGTTAGCCGACTTGCTGACCGCAACGTTAGGGGCTTCAACTATGGCGCTGACGCCACATCTCAGTGCCAACACTTTGCAGACTGTACTTAAAAGACACGCCCTCCTCACTGGACAGTTAAAAACACCAATCAAACTAACGATGACATCAAGTATTACCCAATCAAAAGTAGGAAAGGAGGCATCTTCATAAAATGCGTGTGGGATGATTTGCATGAGACGCTGCTTTAAAAAAAAAATGATAAAAAAAATACGGGATAAATCCCGTCCAGTATTGATTCAAAACGGAACGCGCAATTTCATTCTCAAACGCGGCACGATTCCGTATTTTAAAGGACGGGTGGCAACCCTACAGTGCCAGGTAACCACCCATACAATCGGATTGTGATTCAGACTAGGAATGCAATGAATGTAATTACCCCGATCTACATACAAGGCGAAAGTCTTGCAACATTCAAAGATGATGGTTTGGGATAAGTACACCATACAACATAAAAGAGCTTATGAAGCCTTGAACCGAAAAAAGCAAGATCTCAGAGATCGTAAAAAAAAAAATAGGAGGTAATGTCGTTTTACTCGCTGTAGATTTTAGTCAAACATTACCACTTATCCCACGAGGGAGACCAGCAGATGAACTCAACGCGTGTTTAAAATCCATGCTTCTCTCACGCTCGGTTATATGTCGCGTGTTCTCGGGTAGGTGCACCAAAAAATGTATACATTTAAGCATGTAATGGGCAAACAAAAAATGAGGTATACCCGAAGGCACTGCAGTAGTACTTAATGTAACTTTACTTCTTAAATGTTAATGTTTTACTGTTTAACAATTTATACGCTTCTTATATGTTGTTCAAATTCTTTTATCAAAATACCACTGACAGCGCAATGCACGATAACATGGAGTGAATACACCATACGCATCCGCCCACGGCTGCCCTGCTGTGCGCAGATAGGAGTTGATTCTACAATAAAATAAAATAAACATAAAAAGAGTAAAACAATCATCACCCATAAAGCGTGTGTGTGTGTATATATGTGTATATATATATGTTGATATGTGGATGTGTATATGTATATATATATATATATATATATATATATATATATATATATATATATATATATATATATATATGTATGTAGATATGTATATATATGTGTATATGTATATGTATATATATGTTTATATGTGTGTGTGTGTATTTTATATATATAAAACACAGCAACACTCATAACAATGACAACACAATTACATTGACAATCATGTTACGTTATTTTTAAAATGTTTCCTTTTTTTTTCATAACCTCTTTAACACACTACTTCTCCGCTGCGAAGTGCGGGTATTTTGCTAGTATGATAATAAAAATAATAATAGCAGCTCACTACTCATAGCGTTAAATAGAGAGAAGACACAGGATTTGAACCTATTATCTCACCATTGCTAAACGGTAGCTTATCCACAGATCCATGACAGAGCAGCATTACCACAGTGACAACTGGTTAAAAATGAAAAGCACAAACACATGTATGCGAACGCCTTTTACTTTGTACTGACTGATAGTTGGGCTTCAGCAACATGTCAATTGAGCAATTTCAATTTCTTCGATTTCATTCTTGAATAAATGTATACTTGTTTTGTTACACCTTTTGTGAAAGTGTTTCTTGGATATTTGGGCTTCAAATTTCATACACTTCACGTCAAAGTTACGTTGTTATTACTATAACATATGAAAACATTTTCTGTTTTAGCTGTGTTCAGCATTTCTTGCCTCTCATTTCCTCTGTCATTCTATATTTACACATTGTTGTAGTTATGGAACACACATGAAATGTATATATTTTAAATCACAGCATTTCATTGCCTATATAATTCCTTACAAGCTCATCACCAGATAAACACCAACACAGACTTGAACTTTGAGGCTTGTAGCAGGGTTATGCCTTCATCTGACTGAATAGGGGGTGGGAGATGTAACAGGCTGCGTTCTGCTAAACTACACATTTGCAAAACAAAAGTGGACTATTAGTGCGGTAATAAGGAGCTATGAGCTTGTTGGCATATGTCCGGAAAATTTCAGGAGGTCAGGGACAACAAAAAAAATTGTAAGCTTCAGTGTTTCTAGTGTTAAAGTAACAGATGACTCTTGCTATTCCCATATGTACAGTGTTTGAATAGCAGGTATAGCTAAGTCAGGAACTGTTCAAATGTTTCACCAGGTGCCTGCACCTTTTCATTAAATTTGGAGCACATGACTATGTGGTTTGCTTTTGGCATTAATCTGCACACTGCCCTGTAAGCAGGTCCTTCAACTTACAGCGAAAACGTGGAATTTGGTGACAGGATTGGCACTCTAGCCTCGTGAAAAACCTCACACTGTCCTAGTGTGGTGCTGAGGTATCACCTGCTACACTTGGGTCCCAATTCAGGGGTTCTGGAGTTCAGTGGGTGCGGCAATGCTCTATCAGAGAATGCTCCCAAACCCCCCCCCTCTTTAGGCATTACGTAATCCTCAAAACGGTCATAATGTGTTTGTAATTTCTTTTTGTTGCCTGTTGTAGATGTCCCATCCTTTGTCACCAATCCATAGCAGCAAATAATTAAACTTTTTCCCTTTTCCCCTTTGTCTTGAAGTGGGCCCATGAACATTAGCTGTACGTACTGTTTGAACTTTGCCATGTGTCTGGCAAATTGAATCCCAGTCCATTCGAGGTGAAGGAATTCTAGTGACATCCATAACGGTATATTTTAAGTAAATAGATTTTTACTCTGACACAATGTTACATATTCTGCCATTTTATTTTGTTAAAAGGAATCAGAGCCACAGAATGGCTTGTGTCAATTTACTTTCTTCATCTACAGTGCATCCAGAAAGTATTCAGAGCGCATCACTTTTTCCACATTTTATGTTACAGCCTTATTCCAAAATGGATTAAATTCATTTTTTTCTTCAGAATTCTACACACAACACCCCATAATGACAACGTGAAAAAAGTTTACTTGAGGTTTTTGCAAATTTATGAAAAATAAAAAAACTGAGAAATCACATGTACATAAGTATTCACAGCCTTTGCTCAATACTTTGTCGATGCACCTTTGGCAGCAATTACAGCCTCAAGTCTTTTTGAATATGATGCCACAAGCTTGGCACACCTATCCTTGGCCAGGTTCACCCATTCCTCTTTGCAGCACCTCTCAAGCTCCATCAGGTTGGATGGGAAGCGTCGGTGCACAGCCATTTTAAGATCTTTCCAGAGATGTTCAATCGGATTCAAGTCTGGGCTCTGGCTGGGCCACTCAAGGACATTCACAGAGTTGTCCTGAAGCCACTCCTTTGATATCTTGGCTGTGTGCTTAGGGTCGTTGTCCTGCTGAAAGATTAACCGTTGCCCCAGTCTGAGGTCAAGAGCGCTCTGGAGCAGGTTTTCATCCAAGATGTCTCTGTACATTGCTGCAGTCATCTTTCCCTGTATCCTGACTAGTCTCCCAGTCCCTGCCGCTGAAAAACATCCCCACAGCATGATGCTGCCACCACCATGCTTCACTGTAGGGATGGTATTGGCCTGGTGATGAGTGGTGCCTGGTTTCCTCCAAATGTGACGCCTGGCATTCACACCAAAGAGTTCAATCTTTGTCTCATCAGACCAGAGAATTTTCTTTCTTATGGTCTGAGAGTCCTTCAGGTGCCTTTTGGCAAACTCCAGGCGGGCTGCCATGTGCCTTTTACTAAGGAGTGGCTTCCGTCTGGCCACTCTACCATACAGGCCTGATTGGTGGATTGCTGCAGAGATGGTTGTCTTTCTGGAAGGTTCTCCTGTTTCCACAGAGGACCTCTGGAGCTCTGACAGAGTGACCATCGGGTTCTTGGTCACCTCCCTGACTAAGGCCCTTCTCCCCCAATCGCTCAGTTTAGATGGCCGGCCAGCTCTAGGAAGTCCTGGTGGTTTTGAACTTCTTCCACTTACGGATGATGGAGGCCACTGTGCTCATTGGACCTTCAAAACAGCAGAAATTTTTCTGTAACCTTCTCCAGATTTGTGCCTCGAGACAATCCTGTCTCGGTGATCTACAGACAATTCCTTTGACTTCATGCTTGGTTTGTGCTCTGACATGAACTGTCAACTGTGGGACCTTATATAGACAGGTGTGTGCCTTTCCAAATCATGTCCAATCAACTGAATTTACCACAGGTGGACTCCAATTAAGCTGCAGAAACATCTCAAGGATGATCAGGGGAAACAGGATGCACCTGAGCTCAATTTTGAGCTTCATGGCAAAGGCTGTGAATACTTATGTACATGTGCTTTCTCAATTTCTTTTATTTTTAATAAATTTGCAAAAATCTCAATTAAACTTTTTTCACGTTGTCATTATGGGGGGTTGTGTGTAGAATTCTGAGGAAAAAAATGAATTTAATCCATTTTGGAATAAGGCTGTAACATAACAAAATGTGGAAAAAGTGATGCTCTGTGAATACTTTCCGGATACACTGTATGTGATACAGTATCTACAAAATAATACAAAGAGTACTCAACGTTTTTCGCCGTTATTGGGGCTCGTCAGGTGTACGCACTTTTTGCAACTCCTTATGGGGATGTGAAGCCTCTGACTCTGCGCCACAGTGGCTGGCTCACTTATTTGGCAGGGTAAAGATCAGAGTATTACATTCTTTTTAAGTCTGAATCACAAATTTGATTATTAGGTAACACTTCCGTGGTTTGATCCCCGAATAGGGATGCAAAAAGTTCATACACCTTCTGGCAGGGAGTTGGGTCACTGTGTTTGTGTTTGTACAAACATAGCAAAGAAGCCTGTGTTGAAAGTATTTAGTTGTAATAAACCTTTAAATCAGTGGTTCCCAACCTTTCTTTGGCCATGCCCCACCTAGGCCTCTCTAAAATCATGATGTCCCCCACTGTAACATGTACCTTATTCTTATTATTACCTATTCAAAAAGTGAACTCCTACTCACATGGAGGAAGCCCATAATGTCATTAATTTGGTCTAAACAAGCTTCCAAAGAACATGGAAACTAAAGAGGGAAAGGATAGTTGAAGTACTGACAAAGAAATCACTAAGAAATTGTTAAAAAAAAAATATGAAGTATTATGAAAATGCAGCAAATACAGTTTTGAAAACATATAATAAGAGATGTGATATTCTTAAATATAAAATAACTTTAATGACCGCTTTTTCTGTAATATTTTGATCATTTTATATTTTTGTTATATTGCAAAATTTTATAATCATTTGTTACAATTCATATTATTTTAATGGTAAAAACGATTTCTAAGTAGAAAAACTCAAGCCGGTTGTAAAATCATAAAGTAAAGGGTTCTTCACCATCCCTTCTATGTTTATATAAATATATGTCTCTGTAAAAAATAAAATTTATTTGTTTATTTTTTTCTATCATTTTTAACAGTGAATTTCTGTTTTTTCATTTTATAAATTGTTTAATGTACCTGAATTCTCGAATTGCCCCCCTAAAAAATCAAATTGCGTCCCACGTTGGGAATCACTGCATTAAATTAAACCTGAGACTTATCTGACCCTACAGTTCACTATATATTAGGGATGCATCGATACATACACTGGTATCAGATTTTCGTCCAATACAGTGCTCATGTACTTGTACTCATACTCATAAAAATTCCCTGATGCCTATAACCGATACCATTAATTCGCATGCATGCATGATGGTGTGAATAATATGGAAAAGGAGATAAAAAAACAGAGAACACAAAATGTCTACAATGTGGAAGTTGTTCTACTTCTGGACTGTAAACTTTGAAAGTAAAAGAAAGAATGAGCATGGCGAAATTGCCTCTGGCATACACTGCATCAGCCAGTGTTGCTGCAGACTCTAGCAAGGAGAGAAAAAATGTGAAACAACCTGTGGGCAGTGAAAATAACAGAAGCACTTGCTCGCACAGTATATTGTACTTGGCGATCTACAGCTGTCAGTTGATGATAATGTGGGATTTCTGGGCCTGCTGAATGTGTTAGAACCCAAGTGCAACATTCTAAGTCGTACCCACGTCACAGAGCTTGTCTTACCAAGGATGCACGAGTTTGGGGAAAAAAGCATGTTGGCAGCTTATTGCACAACATATCAACTGTCAGCATCACCACTGACATTTGAAGCAGAAGTGTTTGTCCAAAGTTTATCATCAGCTTAACTGCACAGTCGATAGATTAGAATTTTGCTGTGCATGGAAAGCAGTTTCAAGGCACCCATGCAGGCCACACAATGGTAGATACATTTCAGGAAATGCTTGGCACATGCTTGGCCACTCAGGAAAGTTGTGTAAACCTTATGGTCCACACTAATGCCAAAAATTACATGAACGGCTCAGATTACACTAGAGTCCCTAGCTGTTCCTTTGTTCCTGTACAACATGCCTTGGTCCGTTTTGCACCATACTTTAGCTGTTGAAGTGTTCTTCAAAAATAACAAATTATAACTACGCAACACGCCTTCCGAACGCACTTCAGCATTCCTCCTAATGGTGACGTCCCAAATTGGAAAACAATTCTTCAGTGGGTTACTAAATTTAGGCAGACGGGTACAACATTGAGCTGAAAATCTCCAGGCTTTCCTGTGACTGTATGAATACTTGAAAACATCCAAGCTGTAAGGGGATCAATTTTGCAGTCTCCTAGACATACAGCGCGCGAACATGGTTCGGCCAAAGGCATTTCCAATACGTCTTTGAGGAGGATTTTGAATGAGGACCTTAATTTCCATCCATACAAAATGATAGTAGTGGAGGAACTTGCTAAGAGAGATTGAGAGAGCCGTAGAGAGCGCACATTCTGCAAACCGTTCATCAAGATGCCATCATCATGTGCAGTGACGAAGCGCATTTTCATTTGAATGGTGGCATAAATAACTCTCAAACTTAATCAGAGACCCCCTGCACAGTGAGCATGTTAGTTTGGTGCACCATTGCAGAATTTGGCATTGTAGGCCCTTTTTTGAGGAGGTGGGAGCAACGGTCACTATCACTTCAGAACGTTACATTGAAATGCTAGAGAACTTTTTGCAGCCCCAATGTGGTACATACCTGGTTTCAACAGGATGGAGTAATAGCTCATATGGCACGGAGATCCATGCAAGTTTTGCGGGAGATGTTTCTGGGGAAGCTGGTCTCCCTGCACGGCGATATCAGGTGGCCTTCACTTTTGCCAGATCTCGCCATGCTATTTCTTCTTGTGGGGCTGTCTCAAGTCGACGTTATACACATGCCAACCTCAAAACCATGAAGCCCTCAAGAACGCTATTCACCATGAAATCGCTGTTATTCCCCTTGAAATGGCCAAACGAGTCATGTGAGCATTCAGAAATTATCTCAAAGAGTGTATCGCTAATGGTGGCCACCACCTTGAAGACATCATTTTTAAAACACAGTGGGAAAAAAAAAATCTATTTTGTATTCCCTTTCTTGTGTGTTATTTTATCTTGTAGCATTTTTGTAGAATAAATATTTTGGCCCAACCTGTATATTGGGTCAGACACAAGGCATGCCAGAAGCGACAATTTATGCACATTCAAGGTCTAAATGAGTTGCAATGGAAGACTGTCTTCAGGGGATCTTCAAAATGTTTTAAAGTCCAATAGGATTTTGGTCTTTGTCAGAAACAAAAGATGACTCTGTATAATCCAGCATGCAATTAGATTGTAGGGAATTTAACAAAGTCAAAAATACTTCTTTTCCTCTTTACAAAATCACATCACTGGATCCACCATTTTTATCAGCTCAGTTTAAGAACAGCCCGTGGTTTGATCAGAATATTCAGAGGTAATCAGTTTAAAAAAATAAATAAATAAATAAAAAACAGTCTATAATACTAGAGATGCTCAGATCGATTGGCCACCGACCTAAAAAGACTATCGGTGTGGTAAAAATTGGCCAATCACAAAAAACCATAATTTCAGCCCCTGGTAATATAGTTGTAGTACTCCTTATGCAAGGTATTATGGTAACTATATGGTAAGGAAAGTGGAGTAATAAACTGAGAAAGAGGAATTGGAGAAGTTGTCATACACAGTTAAACAAATGTCAAGCAAAGCTACCTTAATGAATTCAGACCTTTTTATTTTGTCTTTTACTTAAAATGGATACTGTTTGAGTTTGGATCTCAATCTTTTTTTTAAGTGCCTCAGCTTTTCAATTGGAAAAACAAAAGATAATGACGAATTTGAAATTGCTGCTTAGTTAACAATAGTCTTCTTAGCTTAACAGCAAACTTTTACTTATAAACCTGTTAAGCATGTTAGCCTTGTGTCTTCTTCATCAACAACATATGAACATTTGATACATTTGTGGAATTTTTAACAATTTTTACCTGTGTTTATTATTTGCTGCTGTGTGTCATACAGTGCATGTTTTGATAAGAAACAAGTACTGCATTATTATAATGGTAATCCATATTTATAATTGCACCTCAAGACTTATGAATGTCTTAAGGAATACACTGAAGAAAAAAAAAACACACCTGTATAAATATAGTAAATGTATACTTTAACAGTTAAGAAAATCTGTTGTGCAATTAATGATTAGAAATGATTAAAACCTGTAAGTGCAGGTGTATTTACATTTAAACAGTGTTTAATTGCCAATACTAATTAATTTACTGTTTCAATGTGTGTTTGTGTGTGTGTATTGTAATAAGTTCCACACAACACGGAAAGAGGTTTGGGGGCAGCTGCCCATATACTTGAATTTGGCTGCCAAATAAAAGTTGTGGTTCAATGATACAGGTTTCAGTCTAGAAGAAGAACAAAGCAAACAGGCAGACATGGTGGTTTTATAGTGGGAAATGTCATCAGACAGGAACTGGAAGTGACGTCCTCTGGGCTGGGACCAGATGTGACGTGACCGTAACCGGAAGTGGCGTCCTCGGGTGGTGTCTTTGTCCCGGAACCAGAATTAATGTCATCGGGCCCAAGCAGAATTTCCCGTGATCGGTCTGTCAATGAAAAAAAGCAAGGATTAGTACACTCTGCCATGCCCTGCTTTGGCGAGGAATTACCATCTTTTGAGCCTTTTAGTGACATGCCAAAGCCTCTCGGGTCGGGTGTTCCTGACCAAGTGGTCATGAACCCGAGAAAGAGTATCGGGGTTGGTGTGACGAGAGCCCGATCGGTGAATGAGCAAAAACTTATAAGACTGCAGGTCTAAAAACCACCTTGTGAGTTGAGGGTTCGACTCCTTGTTCAAGGCCATCCATTGTACAGGTGCATGATGCATGACCAAGGTGAACCTCCGATCCAAAAGGTAGTACCGCAGCTGTGTAATCGCGTATTTGATCTCCAGGGCTTTCCACTCCACTGTCGCATTCCTGGTTTCCCGTTCCAGCAGTTTCCGGCTCAGGAACATGACAGGGTGTTCCATATAGCGTGGAACTGACCTCTCTGTACCATTCTGTCCTCTGCATCTCCCGGAGTACAAAAGAAACAACGCCATGCACCAAAATGTGGAGACCTTGGGGGGTGTGAGGGTAGGGTGGTTGGGGTGCATACTACTAATTCAGCGTGAGCAGGAACACTCAAGAATAAAACTGAATTAAAAAAAAAAAAAAAATTCACATCCACATCCACGGTTTTCCCAGTCCTAGTCTCATTCACGCACAAGATCTGACACTGTTTTCAAATAATAGGCTTTGGTAATTCTAGTGTTAAACGATTTGATATTAATTCTTAGAATGAGAAGGGTCCGGTTGCAGGTAGGACAGCATAAAATGTTGCGTCCTCTTCCACTGAAATCAGCGCCTTGGACACTTAAAGCAGATGTGGGGACTTCCTACAGATTCACTGAAAGCATCTGTAAAGAACAATTGGATAAAAGCAAAGCCAAATATAAGCAGTGTGGCTCAGAAATTAAGAATGTTGTAACACAACAAATTTGAGAAATTGTTTATCCCGACGTCACCTATAAACGTACTCTCAGTCGACATTCCAAACAAGTAGGTCCTAAGCAATGTACACTAGAGACGATGGGAAGCTCCAACTTTCCGTTTAATTTGCTTTGTGCCCAAAAAATAACAATCTATAGCAGTTTTAATCTGTAAGGATATGAGACCCTACACCGTTGTTGAAAACGAGGGCTTTCAACAGATACAGATTTTTGAACTGCAGTTTGCTATACTAACCAGAATGCAAATGAGTGAAGTTATTGTACCTAGGCTTTATCAATGTTTTAACACTAGAATTACCAGAGCCAATGAAAAAACTTGTAAATCCGGCCCACCTTAAATCCCTTCACACCTCTCCGTCAGCCTCTTTTGTCTTCTAAATGTGTCAATAAGACCAAGCAGCAAGCAGCCTGCTATACCATCCCCCCTACCACCTCAGAATGGGCAAGAAGTTCTCCCAGTTCCTGCCTTGATTATCTGGGAGTGAGCTACCCAGAATTGTAAGGGGAAGTAATTTGATGTGTTTTGTGTTTACAACAATCTATGTAAACACATCGTTAAAACAGAAACATTTTTCATGTTTTAGTAATAAATAACAAAATGTAGACATGAACTCTGTAATATGTGAAGGCTGATGGCCAAATATCAAATAAACACTTTCACAAAAGGTGCAAGTACAATACGACAGCTTCTGTGGTGTAGCAGTAAGATCTGCTGACTTATAATCCGGAGGTCGTGACTTTCAAACCAGCTCCCCCACAAATTTACCATTTTGAGTAGTGAGCTGCTCTTATTGTTAATATTATACAATAAAAACATACATTTTTCTGATTGGTGCTATTCAGGTCATCAAATGATTTCTTCAAAATGCAATGAGATTGCTGGCTTGCTGACTGTTCTTCCAAAAACCTTTCTAGCATTTCCAATATGCTGATCTATTTCATGACTGCATCACTCACAACCCTGTGGGTTGGCAAGCCCATAAATGTTGCTTTGTTTAAGCATGTGGATAATTGTACTGCTATGGTGGAAAAAGTTTGTAATGTGCCTCATCTGGCCAAGCAAGCGTGCAATTGTTGGAATTTTCAGAGCAGCCTGCAATACCAAAGTGAGCATGTGCAATATGGTGTGAACTATCCCCATAAGCTGTACCACACAGATCATATTAGCGAAGTTGTCAGTCATGACGCTTAGTTCTTTTTCTTTTATGTTGCATTCATCCAGAGCCACTGTCAACAAGCATCAGCACTAGCTCCTCGTTTACAACGCTTCCTTTTTGTCTGAGGAGGAACTGTGAGGACACATTTTCAAGACTGATTAATGTGACTGCTACACATGAGCAACTGAAGATATGTTTAACTAGTAGAATTCTAGAAAGACACCAATTTTCTTTCTGTGTCTTTAATTATGGCTATTTCAAAATTATTTTAAGTGTCTAACAGGGGAATACATTTTGGTAATGGATTAGTTGAAGGGTGTGTTCATAACACACAAATAGGTTATTGAATAATATTCATTATTTAAGGAGAAATATTTGATTATTTTATAATAATATTATTTAAAAGATGATACAGATTTTATAAAGTAGATGTCATTGCATAGTATTAAAACAAAAAGCCCTCCATAATATGTGTGGACTCTGATGTGGCAATACATATGTTAGTTAAATTATGGTGAATTTTGAATGAGTGCAGTGCTGTGAAAAGTTTTTTTTCTGTTTTAAAGAGCAATGATATTTTGTTCCACATCTTCCAAATACTGATGTTATCTGTTCATTACTAATCAAGTATTTCTTCTTAAATGTCATTCCATGCTTATGCATATGTTTTGAAGTCACTATGTAGACACCCTTCAAATAAAGTGTTACTGAAATTTTTCAAAATTTATTAATGTTCTCTATGCATGGTTAAGTAATCTATAAAAAAATCCACTTCAAATATAACAGTGCACGCTAATTCAGTCAAGATAAAATCTTTATCGAATCGGGGCATTGTGAAAGAGAATTGAATCAGTGCCAATACCCAGCCCTACATAGGGACCACATATTTTTATGAATTTAGGTGAGGCCAAAGCAACAATTTATACTTTTAAATTGCACATTATACATTAATTGCAAGGTTACATACAGTTCCTTTACATTCCTGGTTAATGTGGAAAATATGATATGCTTCTTTAAAGTTATACTTTAACCACTACTTACAATGTAAAGTTTGGCATTTTCTCTAATTGGAAAAATTATAATGAGAATTTGTATTTTATAAGCAAACTGAATATAAAATCAACGAGGATGTTTTTTAAGTTAACATTTACTTAGATTCTTAAATGACTGTTTATTATACATGGTTATGAATTTGGCTACTCTTGACAGTTTCTGCATTTGAGCAGTCATTTGAAAAATTAATCATACCAATCAAGATTTTATTTGTATCACTGGAAGCCCGAGAAGTCAAATCCTCGTCACAGTTTTTTAGAAAGTTAAAATTAGATAGAAAAAGTGGCAAATATTCAGAACCATGGCTAGCAACTTCACATATAATTAGTTAGCAGCATTTTGATTCATAGCTGGAAACATGGATAGAGAAAAAGCTTAAGTTTAAAGTTAAAGTTTTGGGCGGTTAGTAATTTAATGTACCTTGTGTTTTCAAAAGAGTGAATAAATTTGTTTTCAAATGGCAGTTTAAATACCATTAAGTCATGCTTGCGTGTAAATAAAAAATGAATGAAAGACTTTTTTAATCAGTCTTTTATACCTCTCTTTCTTTCAGGGCATCTATTAAAAATCTGTACATCCTATGCTCGTTCACTTACTAAAAACTAACAAAGGTATACAAGTGATGGTTTTTGGTGATACACCCCTATGTATTCATTAACAAGGCACTATGAGTAAAGCAAATGGTATTCTGTAATTATACGATGAGTTAAGCAAATAGTATTCTGTAATTAATGAGTGTCTTTTATATTTAAATACTAAAGGAAGAAAAGTGAAGCTTATGGTGTGCTGCACTTACTGAGAGGGCCACATGTGAGTAAAGCTGATGTAGATTTTTGTGATGCTGATTAATGTAGGAACATAAATTGGACAGCTCACAGAAAACTACAGATGATGCATCAGTCAATGACATAGACAATTTTAAGTTAACAGCTCTGTTGACAGACTTCTGTTGAATTCTATCAATTTATGTTGAATATGTTACATGTATAATGAAATGTATTTATTATCAGTTGCACGGTGTAGAAACATGCAATATATGGTACAGTGACACAGTAGGCACAAATTAGCAAACATGCCATTTATCATAAGAAATCAATAAATATTAATAAATATTTAACGTTATAAAATTAAAATTAAGTATCTGATTAAAACATGCATCAGACAGAACAAGTTATTATTTAATATACAGTAAGTATCTGAGCTATGACTCTTGTGTTCAGTTCCATAATGAGAATGTAAGAGGTCAGAGAAGTTGAACAAGGAAGGCAGATGTCTTACTTTGAAATAGTTCAAGAAGAGTCTGTGGGACAGAGTAGGGGTAGTTCCACTGTCTTCTATGAAGTCAGAAACATAAACAGAAGGATTAAACAAACTTTAGTCAAAACCAAAGTCAAAAAGCCCCCCAAAAACTGTAAGAGAATTTAGCTTTCCTTAGGAATTTCCTTAATTATTTGGGATACTTAAACTTGCAACATCTCATTTAGAAAAAAATCTTTAAAGCTGTTTTGTAAAAACACCCTTTTCAGATTGTGTCTGTCTGCTAGTCACTTGGTCAGGTTTGTAATTTTTGCTTTTGTGAGGTTTATTTTATTATGATTTTATTATGATGTACTGAGAAGCAACAAATGATTAAGTTAAAATCTGGCCTTATATTTTTATTTTGGAATAAGCATATACAGCAGCTGTTGTTGTCACTCTTGTAGACTAGCTAGAGGTGTAGAGATGACCACTTGAAAAATGTAAAACTTGTAACAAATTGCATGCAGTGGTAAAACATATACACATTAAGCAATACTGGAAGTGATATTTAAAGTGGAGGTTCTGAAGTTTGTTTTTTTAAGGTATTCCAGGTAAATTGGCAATGCACGTGTTCTTCCATTTGGAGATATGTATTAATGAGAACTTAACCCACTGGAACAGTGGAAAAGTAATGCATAAAGTGGATTAAAGAGTATTGTGAAGACCCTTTTTCAACATGATTGTGGACCCAGGTTAATGCTCTGCAGAGAGATTATAGCAGTGCTGGGATTACTGTTATTCCATTCTAACGTTAAGCTTCTAAGTGGATTGATACCTTTTAATAAATTACTACAATATTTTGAAAAATAACTCTTTAAAACTGGGACAGTGTCTTGTGCTATTCTTCTGTTTATTGTTTGTAATCCTGTATGTTTCTAACTTCTTTTGCTTTAATACATCTTATAGAATGTAAAAGAAATATGCTGAAGTAAATTATTTTGAGTGTGGAGTTTATAATGGGTCAAAATTATGCAATATAAAGTCTGCTCCTTAGCCTTTCTTATTTATTAAACACTCCTTTTTGGAGATATTTCATGTAGTGTTTGAATGCTAAGATAACATTACAACCTGTCTCAATATTTACGTAATACTGCAATGGAACAAGACTATTAATAAATCTACCATTACTACTTAAGGGCTTTAATTGTTCCCATTCAACTTTAATATAACTTGCTATTCTTTGCTAGATCACTTATTATTTTGCCCACAGAACAAAAATGTTACAACATGAAACACATATGAACTAAGGTTGAAACATTTATTAAGCAATTATATATAAATAATAAAAACAACAAACTAAAATATACAGATATTTACAAGAGTCAATCAAGAAGTAACACCCTGTCCCACCACCTGTATTTTTCAGTCTGATTACCAGCTGGTATTTAAAATCCATTAGAAAATCTGAAGCTTACCTCAAATATGGATCCCAAAGTTCATGCACATTATGGCTTACCAGCTTGTTCCTACTCCATGGTATATACTTCCAATCATGACTGCTATAGCGATTGTTCCTAGTCTTTTCAAATGAAAGTAGTGCTCAGTAAGAAAAGTGACAATGTGAAAATATTATATATACATATAGGCTTTGATCTTCAGCTCTCTCAATAATCCTTGGTTCACTTCAAACCCCCAATACATAACTTGCCTGTTCTTATGCCGTTTTTTTTTTCTTTTAAGTACAGGTACAACTACTGAGGCCTCTTAGAGACATTTTTGAAGTAGACTGTCCTTTTGTTTACTGTTTCATATTCCATTCTTTTAATATAATTATAAAAGAAAGCAAATGTTAACACACAGATACATAAATGTAGCTCTGTTACAATATGACAGAGCTGGCACTGCCTTTGTGAAGTTTTCCATTCTTTTCACCTATACATGCATATTCCTCTGGGTATTTTGCTTTCATACATTACAAAGACATAGGTTAAATAATCTCATGACTCGGAATTAACACTGTATGAGCAAGTTACGATATGTGCTAGAATAGTGTTGCCCCATGCAAGATTGTTTCACTCTTTGCGTCAAGGTCTGCCAGTATAGGCACTGGCTTCCCATGAATTTGAATTTGGTAAGCCAGTTAGAAAATGAAGGGATGATTCAATTAACAACTTTAATCACGTTTACTTTCAGAGGTTGACACTTTTTCATTTTATGAGCTATTAAAAAGAGATTAATCTCATTATCATTTATATTTATATACTCTTGTATTTGAAAACTGTCTTCATATGATAGTAGTGATCGAATATTTGAAGAAAGAGTGTTTTAGAATCTCAAGGGGATATAAAGGAAGTAAATTAAAGGTGTATTTACAACAATGGACCATAGTGAATAGAATGGTTCTACTATGGCATTGACATTAATGATTATATAATATGCACTTTTTTGTGGTAAGTGGGTGACCCATGGGTATATACAGACCATTATTTGGATTAGAGATGTCAGAAGAACTGATATTTCAGCACTAATTCCATACTAAATTTCAGAAATCATAAAGATACCAGCTTTTTTGCCGTAAAGGTAGTATAGAGAAAGTCAGTTCTGCACTCTTGCTTGATTGCAAGTAGATAAATTACTCCAGAAGGCACAGTAATACATGATATAAACTTCAACAGTGAATCAACACGTCTAAAAGAAAAACAACAGAGGTCAGGTGTGTAAGTGTGTGCAGAAATTTTCAGGTGCGGACATTAACGCAGGTGAAGGAATTGAATGTTATTTAAAAAAACAAAAAAAAAACAAAGCATAAAACACACAGAGATTTGAGATTTTTGCGTGCTTTGAGAGCGAAATAATGTCACCGACCAAATGAGGTATAACTGTTTAACTTGTTTTCGCACTACTGTGAGACTTGCACACATCAGCGGGTAATCACGTAGGACTGCGGTATGTGGGAGGACTGCTAGTGCAAACAACAGTTGTAACAAGTAAACATCGCCCAAAGATTCAAATGTCGATGTGAGTTGCTCCATTTGTTAATACCATAATAAAATGTATAAAGCGTTTCAATGCTTTGAAGGACAGTCCACATCTCCCTGTTATTAATGCAATGTGTTCTATGTTAACAGGGATGTGTAATCTCCAAAACACGCAGTTAGTAGGACAATCAAAACTGCATGTTGCTAAGTACGAATCTGCAAAGGCCAAATTTGTCATTCATTTCACTTTTGAAGTCAAAGTCATTAGTATAACCCGTAAATGAAAGCACAAATCATATATTTGAATGGTATGTTGAAGAATGAATGCAGTATGACATTTACACATTCTGGCCACTGTAGGACGTATGAAGATTTGGGGCACCAACCAGGTTGTCCTGTTTAATCTCAATGCAAAATAAATGAAAATAATGCCTGTTGTGTCTGTAAAAAAACTAGCCTTGGGTTTGGGATTTCAACAAAGAAAATCAGACAGTCATTAACAGAGGTCTGTCTAGTGGTAGCTTCCTTCAATCCGGGAATCTAGTGGCTTTATTCTCATAAAACCGAAAGGTGCCCTTACTAGGAGGTTTCTCAGTGCTGCGGGGAGAGAAGTAGAAGATAGTATCAGTGGTAGTGACCCTGCAGTGCCCCCTTCTGGTCTGGCAGGTCATTACATAACTTGGCAGAGCCTGTGAGGAGGTCCACTGGCGCACATGTGTAACAACATTTATTGAGTACCGGTAACGGCAGCCAAAATAATTTTTAAAATCTGTACATGAGCATAAGAAATAGTAAAGTCTGATCACTCATGCAAGAAACCTTGAAAAGACCAAACAAAGGCTGTTTAACAGGAGTTTAAAATAAAGGATTAATGTAAAACTGAGACTGGACTCCTTCGGTACTGTGTCTTTTTGGAGAATCCTTGGGTTTGACTTTGTGTCGAGCAAGCTGTTGCTCACAGAGCCCCATATGAAGCACGTTTCCTGCATTGTGAGGGAGAGTCAATTATGGCAGTATGGCAATGTGATCCAGCTCACAGTGGTTCACTGACAAACCAGCAAAAAGGAAGCATGTTGTTACAAAAACAGCATTAAAGGATTGGTTTGAATGGAAATATGTTATTGTGTAATTCATCAATTCAACAATACATATATAATAATGTTTGAATTTTTATATTCAGTATGAATTTTAAGCAGTAGTTTTCTGCGGTGGGACAGAAAATGCCAGAGAATAAGTTTAGAATGTGCATATGCTAAGATAAATAAGGTAGTTTATGATACATCATTTTTATAAACAGTTTACTGAAATCCTCTCAAGATTATAAACCCCATTTGTTATTATAGTGTGGGGATCTCCATCTCTGCCACACATTAAAATTCAAGCCTTGCACATTGTTTTGATATTTATGAATGCCAGTACTATCTTACTTAAGTGATATTTAGGTAAGTACTTAATAGATATAAAGCATTTTAGATATGTTTTTGCTGTTAGTATCATAATTATAATAATATATTATAATGTATTACAGACACATATTATAGACAAACTACGAAAATTACAAGATACAAGCTTTCGAGGCAACTCATGCCCCTTCTTCAGGCAAAATGTAATTGATTCAATTGATTAAATATTGCCTGAAGAAGAAGCCTGAGCTGTCTCGAAAGCTTGCATATTGTAATCTTTTTAGTTAGCCAATAAAAGGTGTTTGCTTAACTTCTCATTGCATTCTTAATGGCTAACATGGTACAACACCGTACTACTGCATTCATATTAATAACATATTTTTGGTTGAGACTCCAGCGCAGAGGTTTCTGCTGTATTATTGTGTGTCTTACAATATACCGTGTTACAGTTGGAACTATACAAAAATTTGAGGAAAAATATATGTGGTTTGTTTGCATAAGAAGCCATGGTTTAAACAGGAATTGAGATTGGAGTAACACGAATTTCTGAACAAAGATGTGAAATAAACCCCTTGGTGTAGGAGTGGGCAATATTGTAAAAATGTCACATCATGATACTTGCATATAATATAATACATGATGTGGTTTGATTTTCTATGGCTAACTACCCTACATGTTCCTGAACAACAGTGTAACATTTCACAGAACAACTCTGCTGTAAGCACAGAATTTCCCTATTGGAAAAAGTACAAAAATATTAAAGAAAAGGCTTTATGAGGTAAAAAGTTGTAATTTTTCTAATAATAGAAAGAGGGGTATATCTACTAAATATATCATTCAGTAGTCTTGTGGGGCATCACAAATGGTACATTAAGTTAAAAAAAAAATAACTGTTTTTGCTAGTTTGATATCCAATAAAAGCAGAATCGATCGATAAATAAATAAATCACAAAGTTGTAGCCAAATTTATCAGTCTGTCCAGTCTATTCCTTTTGAAAAATTGCTGATCTGTGGGAAAAGTAGCGCTTTGTACTTTTCAATTGAGGTTTTCAGTTCAGTGAAGTACTGTATAGCAATATTTTTCATCATGGTCATCAATATATTGTGGACAAGTATTGACATTTAGAAAAAAAGTACTTTTTGTTTTTATTTTTTTCATTTTTCCACCTTTGAAATTTGGCATCTAAGCATTATTTTCAATAATTGTTTGTGTTTTTTCAAGTTATATACTATATTAATGGTCAATTTTAAATATGTAACATTCTGTTCTCATGTATTAATTGAAAGCCTGACAGCATGCATAAGGACTCGTTTTACAAGGAACTAATCATAGCTAAAAGGTAAAAGATGTACAATTGTTGTTGTGTAGAATAGGGTTGAGCTGTACACCAGCAGACATTTGCTATCTGGTGGTAGTTTTCATGTATCATTTCTACTGCAGTTGACCTTCTAATACAGTGCAGCATATGCCATTAAAACTGTGGAGATGAAAGGAGCATGAAAGGAGTTACTGAACATCCAAAGCTTAATACACTGAAAAAATATATTTAAAATATAAAAATATATATTTAAAAAAGTAAAATATATATAAGAAAATCCTGGAATGGAAAGCAAATGCAAGGCTACGATACGTTATAATCTCGAAAGACATTTTAAAGACCCAGGAGACCAAGGAGACTTGCCAAGGTGCGTCTCGCGGGGACTGTAAACATGAGACTTGGTGCCAAGAGATTGTCCCAGGGCTGTAGCAAAAAGGACAGCGGCTGTACAGGCTTTAAAAAGATCGAAGGGCAGCTTGACAGCAGCTACCCCAACCGAACGCGACTAGCGTTATTCATCCTGCAAGAAAGAATTCAACCACGCCCGGGGCCAGTAATAAAAGACAGGTATCCCTTCTGGTTCGTACGCACCGATTACTGTATTTAAGCACATGTTCAGCCTCTCCCTGTTCATTGTTCTCAGTCAGACGTGCGTGCTTTACCTGTGACCTCTTTGTGCTCTACAGTATTTAGTGTGCTTTTGCAGTTAACCATGGCTTCTAAGCATTGTAACCTCCTCTCCACCCAGTTCCTCCTCACTTCATGCCAGAACTCAACTCATGCAAGGTTAGTTTTCTTGGTGGTTTATGGTTAGTTTTTGTATTACGGATTTTTCAAATGTTCATTTTTCGGTTCGTAGCGTGAATTGTTGCAATGTTACTTTTCTTGGTTGTTTGTTAAGTTACGGATTTTTCAAATGTTCATTTTTTTTCCCTGTGATCGGGTTGTAAGGCTATTAGCGCAAACTGCTGCAATGTTACTTTCTTGGTTGCTTGTGGTTGGTTTTTAAATAAAGTTCGGATTTGTTCAAATGTTCCTTTTTTTTTTCCCCTGTGCTTAAAACTCATTAAAAAAAAAAGTGTTTATACAGCGATTGGGTTGTAAGGCTATAGCGCGAACTGCTGCAATGTTAGTTTTCTCTGTTGTTCAAGGTTTTCTCAGTGTTATTCAATGTTTTTACATTTAGGTTACTACTAGGGGGCTCCGCCCCCTGCTCGCTTCGCTCACCAACCCCTGGTCTTGGGTAACCAGAAATACATTTGAAGGAGATTACTGTCTGTCTCGGTAATTGTTATATATGTATCATGTCCACTGTCACGATATCTGTAGGTCTATGTAATATATGTAAATGAGAATAGCAGTGTAAGTGTTATGTTATGCAAGTATAGAATGTCTTTGAGTTTGCGCAGATCTATGTATGAGATACTGTATATTGGAGTGTAAAGGTGTAGATGACGTACATAGGATATCTTGATATACAACATTTGTAGTAAAGATGGCGTGTTGTCCTTGAATGAGTATTCCTTGGTATGGAGTTATTATAATCTTAATATCACTTATTTACGTTAGTTGAGCTCTTTCTCGTTTTGTAGCTGTGACCGTGTCTCCTTTAGTTATATGTTGTTTACCGTTAGTAATATGGATATTTGCACTTACTGTTAACACGGAGCGTTTTCTGTCGTTGTACTGTTAGTAATGCCTCACTGTAATGTGATTCACATATGCTGTGTATTTTGGACGTGTGAGGATGCCGTGTGTTTAATACGGAGCGTGTGTTTATTCTTATTACCCATGTGGTGTCGAGCCTGTGTTTTCTGTGGTTGTACTGTTAATATTGTATTACTGTAATGTGATTCACATATGTTGTGTTGCACTTACTGTTAAAATCACTTATTTACATTAGTTGAGCTCTTTCGTTTCTGAGCCGTGGCTACTTTGCTTGCGGTGTATAGGCGCATGTGCCCTCCGTACTATCTCGGGTGTGACTATGCTGTGTTTTTTGGACGTTTGGGGACTCCGTACTATGTCTGGTTTGACTGTGGGGCGGGACGCCGAAGCCTCTTCTGTTTGTGTTTTCCGTGAGTACATATAGTATTGTATTACTGTAATGTGATTCACATATGCTGTTGAATCCGATTCTTTGGGGCTTCTGTACTATCTCGGGTTATTGCTTGCGGTGCTTCGTCAGTCGAGCTCTTTCTTTTTGGAGCCGTGTCTGCTTTGCTTGCGGCATTTGAGACGCGCGTTGTAGGCGCTTGCGTTCATTGATTTTATCCAGGTAGCTCCCTTAGTCGAGCTGTATCGTTTTGGAGCCGTGACTGTGTCTCCATTAGTTATACGTTGTTTACCGTTAGTAATATGGATATTTGCACTTACTGTTAATACGGAGCGTTTTCTGTGGTTGTTCTGTTAGTAATGCATAATGTGATACTGTTATACTGTTAATACTGAGCGTTTTCTGTGGTTGTACTGTTAATGATGCATCACTGTAATGTGATTTACATATGCTATATGGTTTGGACGTGTGAGGATGCCGTACGTTTAATACGGAAAGTTCGTTGTAGGCGCCTGCGTTCATTGATTCTATCCAGGCGGGCTTGTGGTTTACCATTCTCGGTTACTTTCACGCGCCTTCCGTACTATCTTTGTGGACCTGTGGGGCCTCCGTAGGTGTGTTAGAAGCACGTGGACCATGCTGTGTAGTGTGGCCGTTTAGTTCAGAAGCGCGTTGTAGGCGCATGCGCCTTTCGTACTTTCACGCGCCTTCCGTACTATCTTTGTGGACCTGTGGGGCCTCCGTAGCCTCTTCCGTTTGACTCTGGGGTGCAGCGCAGAATCTGCTTTTTTATGTGGCTGTGTTGTTAGTCGTTAGCGATGGGCGCGTTGTTGCTTCATTTCTCATTCACGTTAGTTGAGCTGTTTCGTTTTTGGGCCGTGACTCCTTCGTTTTCGCGCTTGTGGTTTATGAGACGCGCGCTGTATGTCTCATGGTCCCATCGCCGTGTACCTGCGTCCATGCCTTCCGGTTTACCATTCTCAGTTAGTAATATGGATTACGATGTGCATTCTATGGTGTAATTAACTATATTTGTGCTTAAAAATCTTTAAAAAAATATATTTACATACAGTTCGTACCGTCTGGAACGGATTAATTGTATTTACATACAATCCTATGGGGGAAATTGCTTCAGTTCACGACCAAATCAGTTTACAACCAGAGTTTTGGAACGAATTATGGTCATGAACCGAGGTTCCACTGTGTGTATATATACGGTGTGTATATATATATATATATATATATATATAATATATATATATATATATATATATACATACAGTAATCCCTCCTCCATCGCGGGGGTTGCGTTCCAGAGCCACCCGCGAAATAAGAAAATCCGCGAAGTAGAAACCATATGTTTATATGGTTATTTTTATATTGTCATGCTTGGGTCACAGATTTGCACAGAAACACAGGAGGTTGTAGAGAGACAGGAACGTTATTCAAACACTGCAAACAAACATTTGTCTCTTTTTCAAAAGTTTAAACTGTGCTCCATGACAAGACAGAGATGACAGTTCTGTCTCACAATTAAAAGAATGCAAACATATCTTCCTCTTCAAAGGAGTGTGCGTCAGGAGCACAGACTGTCAGAAACAGAGAGGAAAGCAAACAAATCAATAGGGCTGTTTGGCTTTTAAGTATGCGAAGCACCGCCGGTACAAAGCTGTTGAAGGCGGCAGCTCACACCCCCTCCGTCAGGAGCAGGGAGAGAGAGAGAGACAGAGAAAAACAAACAGTGAAAAATCAATACGTGCCCTTTGAGCTTTTAAGTATGCGAAGCACCGTGCAGCATGTCGCTTCACGAAGCAGCTGCACACAGAAGGTAGCAACGTGAAGATAATCTTTCAGCATTTTTAGACGAGCGTCTGTATCGTCTAGGTGTGCGAACAGCCCTCCTGCTCACACCCCCTATGTCATGATCAGAGAAAGTCAGCGCAAGAGAGAGAGAGAAAAGTAAGTTGGGTAGCTTCTCAGCCATCTGCCAATAGCGTCCCTTGTATGAAATCAACTGGGCAAACCAACTGAGGAAGCATGTACCAGAAATTAAAAGACCCATTGTCCTCAGAAATCCGCGAACCAGCAAAAAATCCGCGATATATATTTAAATATGCTTACATATAAAATCCGCAATAGAGTGAAACCGCGAAAGGCAAAGCGCGATATAGCGAGGGATCACTGTAAATATATATATTTCAGCATTTTATTGTGACTTAAGTACCATAGTAATATTGTATTTGGGAGGGGGGGGGGAATCACTGGCAATTCCTATACTAATGGTATTTTTACCAATATCAATACTTTAAGTCTGATGCTTTAAATTTCATTTTAAAACAAATCGGTATTTAAAAAAACAAGTGAAAAAGATAAAAAAGCAAAGTTGCACAAAACATACTAAATAAAAAAGTCAAATGATGCAAGTATTTCATTATAGTTTTTTTTAGAAGCACATCATTTTTTTTACATATAATGATTTTTTTACGTACTGCTTTCTAGGAATATTTCTACTGGTATACCTGAACAATTCTATTTTTCTCTCTGGGGGTCTTTTTTATACTTATTTCATGTACAAAAGGATTGGTGGTTGTTATGAAACAATTAAGTTTAATCATTATTAAATAATTATTAAATCATGATTAAATATCAGTCACTTTTTTATTACACTTTAAGACAGCATGTATTTTTGTAATACTTAATTTGACTTCTTTAAATCAAATGGTGTGAACCAATTATATTTTAATGTTATGCTACTTTATGTAGTAATCCATTTTCTTCTGCATTTAGCAGGATACTTGGTATTTTTTCACATTGTGAAATACTTGATCATTGTTTAGTCCATTATCAAACAAAATAAACCAAGTTACATAAACGTTTTGTGTTATAAAGCAAGAAATAAGTACACACTGCAACATGTTGCTTAAATAGTTAAATGACACATTTTAATATTTTATTTTGATTTATAGCATGGTTAAGATAGACAAATACTGAAAATATGTGCTGGGTAATGCATATTTCACAGCAGACATTATTCCAAGCGCAGTTCAGATATCAGTAGTTATGTGGAAAACTATCAGCTGGTCCAGTCAGTTAAGAGCATTCACCTCTATATTATATGGAAAAATTAATACATTGAGCAAACATACATTATCCAAAGCAATGCATTCCTGATCAAATTATCAATACAATTCTCTCCAATAAAAGTGAGTAGAGAGTTGTACAGCTAAGAGGTGTGGGACTTAGTTTGTGGAATGTTTTCTTCATCTCTGAGAGCCAATTGTGGCTCTTGACCTCTTAAAACCAAACGTGATCTAAACCTAACATGAATTATATAGCCATTTATTGTTTATAAGGGTGTAACCCAAAGGATAAATTATTACTTTGATGTTATAGACTCTACATCAAAAATTTTTTTGGAAAAGAGAGAGTTTCAATTACTCATATCTAACTTCCTATGAATTCAGACAGTTTTATTCACCTGAGAAAATTGGTTTGCCTGCAGAGCTGTTATGAAATAGACAAGGGTAGGACAGAAAAACGGAGTAAACTCAAAAAATCATACATTTTCTCATATTCATATTGAATACTAAGCATGTACAGTGGAACCTCGGGTCACAACCGTAATTCGTTCCAGAACTCTGGTTGTGACCCGAAGTAATTTCCCCCATAGGATTGTATGTAAATACAATTAATCCGTTCTGGACCGTACGAACTGTATGTAAATATATATTTTTTTAAAGATTTTTAAGCACAAAAATAGTTAATTATACCATATAATGCACAGTGTAATAGTAAACTAAATGCAAAAACATTGAATAACACTGAGAAAACCTTGAACAGAGAAAACTAACATTGCAAGAGTTCACGCTATAGCCTTACGAACTGCTGCTGTAAACACTTTTTTTTAATGAGTTTTAAGCACAGGGAAAAAATGAACATTTGAAAAATCTGTAATTTATACAAAAACTAACCATAAACAACCAAGAAAAGTAACATTGCAGGAGTTCACGCTATAGCCTTACAACCCGCTCGCTGTAAACACTTTTTTTTAATGAGTTTTAAGCACAGGGAAAAAAACAAACATTTGAAAAATCCTTAATTTATACAAAAACTAACCATAAACAACCAAGAAAAGTAACCTTGCATGAGTCGAGTTCTGGCATGAAGGAAGTGAGGAGGAACTGGGTGGAGAGGAGATTACAGTTTTGAGGTAAAGTCTGTGACGATGCGGGTTTGCTGCATGCTCCCATTTCGCTTCTGGGATCCCTTAAACCCGTCACGTCAATAATGTTACCGATGAGCACAACAGTGAGGCACTACAATGGAGCAAGGGGATGGTGCAAAAAGTGCCAAGTGCTTTTTTTAAAATCAACAAAACAACAATCAAAAACAAAGTCCAAATTAAATAAAGTGCAGTGCTTTCAGAATCCTTCAAAATAAATAAATAATCCCATAAAAACAGAAGCGAAGTGGAGGTTAAAATTCAATAGAAAAAAGTCTTCATTAAATACGAGGTTAAAACAATGCTGGAAGCAGTCTCTTTAAAAACAAGCCCTGTGCATTCTTTAACTGGTGACCCCCGCTGCCTTCTCAGCCTTACGCAGCCAGCCGTCCTTCCTCTGGTCACTCCAGCTCCTTGATCGCTAAGCTGGAGCAACTGCTTCTTTCTGCCCCACCAAGTGTCGGCCAAACACCCTGCTTGGGCTCACTGTCCAGCTGCCTGCCTGCGAGCATGCTCTCGCTTGCTCACACCGGTTCTTTCCACACTGCTTCCTGCTTACTTCCTCACTCCGCAACCTCCGTCTTTCTTTTCTTTTTCCTCCCTTTAGCCGTCTTGTGCTTCTATTTATGAAGAGGACATTGCAGCTTTAGTGCGGCGATTATTTATTTAAAACTGGCCTCTTGACGTGAGCTGTGGTCCCGCTATACCACAAAGTCCCTCTGTGCGATGCGGTCCAGATCTAATTATGCAGATATCAGATCGTCTGGATGACTTTGATTTATGCGGGGACGATTCCAGTTCGGCGCGAAGATGATTCTTCATGTCGTCAGTTCGCACACTTCTTGATGGTCCGGGATTTTTCGGGTGATTTTCTATGTAGTAAACTTAAGTTATAGCGTAATGAAAATTGCATAATTAGATCTGGACCACCCTATACTGTACAGGGAGAGACTGAACATGTGTGAAAATCACCGGCGCATACGAACCGGAAGGGAAACGAAATAGAGCACAGAGAGTTCACAGCGAATGCACAGGGAGAGACTGAACACGTGCGGAAATCATCGGCGCGTACGAACCGGCAGGGAAACTGGCTTGTTCGTCACCCGAGTGTGTGGTCGTGAACAGATGCAAAAGTTTGGCAAACTTTTTGATCATAACCCGATTTGTATGTGTTCAGAGACGTTCATGACCCAAGGTTCCACTGTATTGGTAAAATTTAATACAATTCCAAACAAACTAAAACAGAAATTGCAAAATATTGATCTGTTCAGAGTAAAAATAAAAATGAGCGATGCATAAACAATCTATACTGGAATTGAACCTATTAGAAACACAAGTTAGACTTGCGGAATCATATTATAGATGAACTTTTATTAAAAAGATTCATAGATGTTGCTTTAAAGAATCATTGAACAGTTACTTTTCATTTTCTTTGTCTTTAAACTTGATCCTGATGGCAAGTTTACATCTAAGTGTATGAATTCAATGCTATCTGAAAACCTCCCACATTTACACCACATTTTTTAAAGAGTTTGTGCAAATGAGTGTGTTGTCTTTTGATTTCTACATACATACAGTACACATAAACATTCTCAGACTCACTTCATCCAGTCCCTGGTTTGCAACGTGCAGGAGCTCATGCTCACAATATTGGGTGCAGGGCAGCTAACACACCTACACTGACATGCACGGGGGTCAATAACCTAACCTGTATGCCTTCTACGTGGTGGGAGGAAAATAAACTTCAAAACCCTGGATTTTAGATCCATGAGGCAGAAGTTCAAACCACTGTAACATTGTTCTACTCCACGTCCATTTTTATTTAAAATGCAATCTTATTTATATTAATGTAATGAATTATTATTATTATTAACATTATATATTACTGTAGCAATACATGAATTAAATTTAATTCAGTAGAATATTTTGTATTGAAAAACAAAAAAGCGCCACAATAACATAACCTTCTCAGACATACTCCAGTTTGTCTTACTTGTTGAGCTGCGTGTTGTTTATAATTGTTTTGTTTGTCATGAAGCTTTAATGCTTGTTCTTTGATGATTCTTACGTGTAATTAGAAAGTTTCTTTTTAAAATAAGTAATCTTGCCTATGGAAGCTTGCCTTTTCATTAAATGGCAGTGGTGACACAAATGGTGATTACTTATTAACGATGGGCAGGATAATCTGATGTCACATGATATCAATGCCTGTGACATCTTATGAGCCAAAGTATCAACTAAAGATGAAATGAATATCACAGTAGGTGCTGCGTGAAAAGTTTAATATTGAAAGGATGCTGCTATAGACTTTGACAGTACCATAATACATAATCCTTGACTATGTCTGCCAAGTGTCCTCATTTTCCAGGACATGTCCTCTGTCCTCATTTTCCAGGACATGTCCTCATTTTTAGTGCACCATGGACTGTCCAGGAGGAACTTATAAAATTTTGAAAACTTTGGCTCCTCAAATTTGAAAATCTCCATATCCTTATCATTGGTAAAAACTGAAAGCCGTACACCAATCAGCATTTGCGGAAGTACAGTAGTGTGCACACTTTTTTCCCAGAATCTTCATTTCCATTCCAGCAGTAAACAATGCAGATATTGACGAGTATAGTCAATATCTGTCCAACTTGGCTTTTTCACTTCATCTTTTGAATTCAGCTTCGTCTGCTTTTCGAATAGACTGTTCATTATAAATGTTGTTCCTTTCCTTAATTATTTGTAATCCTAATTCACCATAACTAAGTGAATTTATTCAAAATCGAAATTACAATTTTACGTTTTTTATGTGAGATCTTATTTTTGATTCTTCTTTCAGCAGCTTGGTTAAACAAGAAATTTCATACAGCCAGGTATAGTCCATTGTATTTAAGTGTGAGTAAGTATTTTAATGGAAAATATTGTTGTTACCACCCGTTGATCCAAATGGATTTATAATTGTAAATAAATGTGTCAACTATTAAAGTTTCAGTTAATTAAAAAAAAATTACACATTAATTCTGTCATATAAATGCAGTTGATCAAGTAATAAATCATTTCTTCAAGTAATTTAATATTTTCATAATTCTTTCATTTACATAAATTCAGGAATACCCATTATGCCGAAAAGAAAGTGGAAGTTCACAGAATACTTGAACAACAAATATTCTTGTTTTCGAAAGGGCAGAACAGATTCAATTAAGGTTAATTAATCTCACAAGATTCAATTTCAGTAGCATGCTATTTAAAGATTTCTATTCATATTTATCCAAGAACCCAGATTTACTGAGAAAAATATCTTCAGTGGAAAAATATAAAAAATGTAGATTAATGCAAATTAACTAAATTGAAAAGAGTAAAATTATTTTTATTCTACTAAAAGTGAATTTACCTTGTGTATCATTTTTTACAGGTTTACGACAGTTAAGCTGTCCAAATAAGAATTGAAGGAATGAAGTCTGTTAATTTAAGAGGCTTGACACATCCAACATATTTAATGGGTTATTAGTTTGCCAATGAATGTGATTGTGGCCATCATATCATACTTATAATGATAAACTGCTAGTAAAGTTTTATATAATTTTAAAAAACCATAAGACAGTATAAATCATATTATTGCATCATAGGGAAAGGCATCCTCAAAAGTTTTTTGACCCAAATGTCCTTATTTCCAGAGAAAGAGAGTTGGCAGCCCTATCCCTGACGGTTATTATTACCAGGTGCTATCTTGTTAGGATGCTCTTTATCTACAGCTCTATGCAGTCACAACATCTAAACAATATTCTGTGTGTGTGTAATTTTAATACAGATGCTCTATCAAGGTGAAAAGTACATGAAACTTAACATGATCTCTTTCTAATCATTATGGCAGGGATTCCCACCAAGTGCCTTTGAGTCTAAGATTTGCCCATCAGGTAATCAGAGCAGCTTAGCTGCCATGTGTTGATGTGTATATAGCCTATATATTCTATACCAATATCCCCATAGAACCAGACCTCTTTGAAGAAGCCTTTTTTTTAAGAAATGTAGCTTAACTATGCAGGTTGGTGTTAAAGATTTTCAGTAATGCAGTCATTTACTTGAAAAATATTTTTTTTCTGTATGCCAAATAAAATGAATAATGGCACATTAGTCCTACACTTTTTTTTCAAAGATCAATTGAATACATTATGCATCTGTGAACTAGCTTCCCTGTTATATATGCACACTGCCCATTTCACTACTAATTTGCCGCTACACACATGGTAGTGATGAGATTATAACTGCAGGCACAGGGAAGAAAGTCTCTTTATGCAGGTTAAAATTACTGCTGATCAGACTAAACCTCCATGACCCCCAGGAACATTCTCCAGCTCCTTTTGGGAAAATACCTAGGTGCTTTCAAGCCAGGTGAGAGAGCCCATCTTAGAAGTGGGTCCTAAGTAGGTTGTGCCTGGTAAGATTCACTGAAGAGGTATCCTCGCAGCATGCTCAAAATCATTTCATCTGGTTTGTCTCAGACCATAAATAGAATGTGTCTAGTCCATGGTTATCCCTTATTACCTAACTTATTACCTTATTGTGGCTAGGTGGTCCAGTAACACAGGGCTGGACTATCACTTCTTCTGGTTGTACCCATGACGTATTTTTTTCAAGCATTACCCAGAGCTTATGACTAAAGGTGAAGATGGAAGTTGACTGAACAGAAAATTGAAAGCTTTGTCTAAGAATTGGTGTAACATCACTCCCATCCATTACAATTCTCAAAGTACTCTTAACTCAGCGCTTCCCGATTGGGGGTGCTTTCACCCCAAAGGGGTCCGAGCAACTGTTGCTGGGGGTGCCAGAATCCATTGAGGAAGAAAAATGAAAAACATTATTTGTACAAAATCTTAATTTATCTATCCATTCCTAAATAATTAAATGGGCAGGCCATTTCATATCAGTGCAATACACTGCTTGTTAAAACGGATGACTTCCGCTCTTATGCGCACTTAGTGCTGCTTGGGTATTATGAACTATCGTATCTGTTCAAGTTCTATTTAAATTTGAAATATAAATAAGTTTTATTTAGTCGACAGAAATATCTTTGGTAGGAATATAAGTTAAATTTAGTCATCATTGCATAAATTTTTCTTCACCATAGAAATTTAAAGACTAAATTCAACTTACATTCCTACCAAAGATATTTCTGTCGACTAAATAGAACCTACTTATATCCAAATAGAACTTGAAAAGATATATTTTTTTCGAACTTGACCGCGCATTTTAGATCGACTTGACGCGCACTACATCGAGCACGCGTGCTATTGTGCTCTCGCCTGCCTGCCTCAGTAAGTCACCGTCGCTTCGCTCTTACTTTTTTACCGTTCATTTAATCATGGCTAGTCTCAAAAAAATTAGAAAATGGAAGGAGGATTACACTGAGTATGGCTTTACCAAAACAATTATTGATGGAGTAGACTGACCGCAGTGCGTGCTTTGCAATGCAATATTTTCCAATTCCAACTTGAAGCCATCAAAGCTCGGTGAACATTTCCTAAGGGGGTGCGAAATAGGCCTCGTCCGTCACAGGGGGTGAGAGGGTAAAATGAATCGGGAAGCGCTGTCTTAACTGCTGCCCGGATCTGCTGATCAGTCTCACAATCTCCTCTAACCTTACTCATGAACATAGAACCAAAATACATACCAGGAATACAGAAAAGTGTGCTCCTCATTAATGGGAACACACTCTTTTCTGTGTCTTTTTATAAACAGAAACCTTCCACTACTGGTTTGCTTGCCTTAAGGCTCCATCTATGTCTTCCACTCAATACCGGATAGGTAGTTTAACCAGGACATTGCCAGTATATCCCGGTAGTGGGATTCTCCTTCAACTTTTCCTTTGTAGTCCCACCAGATGTGTTCATGAACTACAAACATAAGACACCCAGCATGACAATTATGAATATCTTTTCAATTGCCTGGAACTTCTCCTATGAGGAGAATAAAAAACTAAGAGATAGAGATTACATGTGGTCAAGAAATGTGATTATAGATTTGGTAATGTACATAGAGGTGAGGCTGCATGTAGCTAGTATTTTTTTTTTTTTTTTTTTTTTTTTTTAACTTCCCATCCCAGCACCATCTCTTTATTTCCCAGGGGCCAGTGTCATCTACCTCGCTCAACCCTCTAGTATCTATCATCTAAGTGTTACCACACCTAATTCTCACCCACCCTTCTCCTTACAGGTGATTAGTAACCAGAACTTTGCCAATGAACAACACCAACTAGGGCTAGCTCCAGGAGTGGGTCCTGTTATGACTGAGTTGGGAAGATTTCAACAGGATTTATAAAATGAAAATTACACAATACTTACAAATTTGTGACAGTGAGTAAATATTATGGTGTGCAAGCTTACATACAATGTTTCTCTTTTTCTCCTGCTAACATTTATTCCCTTAATATAACTGTCAAACTGCTACCTTGATATTGTTGCGATGTGTTCATAACTAAAGTAAGTGCAAATAAACCTTGTTTTTCAACTATAAACACATTTGGAAATATTTTAGGATAAACATCAATTTCAAATACTTTGTTTATTGTGAGTCACCATGATCATCCGTCATAACTAATATTTAAAATTTATTTTTTATTATATTTGGCATACAGTATATGTAGATATTATAGATATTAAGTTGTGTAATGTAAATAGACAAAGCCAGTCATACTTTCTTTAAAAGAATGGTTTTGAAATGAGATACACATTTTCTGTTTGTCTTTAATTTGTATTTTCTCTAAGATAGAAAAATCTGGACTTATGAACTATGAAAATCTGGCAGCTAAAAGTTAAATCATTGTCAAAGATAACACTTAAACTAGATACCTTTGTGGATTGTTCCCAACTAATTTCCAGGCCTTTTTTTATTTTCACCAATTTCTTGATATTTGCAGAATTTTTACCCACTAAAAGTTTTGCTGGATTTAGGGACAAGGCACAGACACTAGAGTTTGTACGTTCTTTTGGGGAATTCCATTTTCTTTCATCACAATTACTGTAGTCTCACTGAAGCCAGACACATGATGTGTACATATGGAGACAACCATGAGTGAATTCTGCTTAAAACTGAGAGGGGGCAATTAAATGGCTCACTGAATGTCACATTTCTAAACCAATCCAACACCTCATGAAAGCATTGCTCAAAGTAGGTGCGCGGTTTTTGAACTTGATTAGCAGTGGTTCCTTCTCTTGTTAACCTGGTCCAACAAAGAGCTTCTGTTTACAATGAACTGCCTACAGTTGAAAAGTGCTAAAACAAACTTTATTAAAAATACAAATATATATTGTGTATGCAGACAGCACATTGCACGACTTAACAATAAACATTACCTGATACAAGGAATAAAACATTCTGTAGCATCAGATTATTTATACATTGGCATTCAGTGGCATCAACGGAGGAATGGTAAACGTGGCGATATGTTGTCGCAGGTGTGTTGTGTGCTCTCTGTTGTTCAGCATTAAGAGAATAGTGAAGGAATCGATGTAAGCTTGAAAGAAATTTTAGCTATGCAATGTTGATCTGCAAAATATGCATTTGAAGTAAACTAGATGTCATACTCCATTAAGAGAGCTGATTAAAGAAAGCCACAGGAAATGCAGATTTCAGTTCTCAAAACACCCAAATCAACAAATCTGCCTAATACCACCAGTAAATGCTCAGATGTAGCTGCACAACATTTAGCTTTTCACTGCACATCTAAATAAACAATTAAAGAAATTTAACCTTACTTTTTAATTGGAAATGCAAACATGCCATTACAAAATAGCCACAGTGTTTTAACACGTTGTATATACATAGACCACAATGCTTATCTGAAATCTGTTTGCTGCTGTTATGTTATATCGTGATGCAATAGTTAAAATGACAGAAAAACACAGTAGCAGCCAGAGGCACTTCACAAACGTGTGGAGCCCAGTGGCTGCAGTGGTCTATGTGTGTGTATGTCTGTATGTCTCCAGTTTCGCAGTGCTCTTTGTAACATTCATATTAATTATTAAGCTTCAGTTACCTTGTGCTGTTGAGCTCATGAATGGGTAATAGCAATTTTAGCTTTTTCATTTCTCTCAGAGTTATGACTGTTCAGTATCTTTTGCTCTTTTCCTGAAACCCCTGTGGCACTTTAAAACTCATCGACTGAAGAAATTGGGAGTGGGTGTTACAGGAAGAAGGTGTCTAAATATAGCCTTTTCAGCGTAGGACTTCACCACTATTCACTACACACTTTTTAATGGGTTGTCCCCAGACAGGTTGTTTAAGAATAACATCTGTCCCCAAGAGACTAACATCACAAAGACATGCATGTTTGGTTGACTGTGAACTCTGAATTGGCCTTGTATGAGTGAGTTTGGGTCTTGTCCTGCCTTTTGCCCTATGATTCTGAGATTTTAATAACTCTAGCTTGCTTGAAGAAATGAAGAGCCAATAATACTATAAAGTTGCTTGTCTTTTGACAATACATTCTTAACACTGTCGTTATACAGTGGTACCTCGGTATATGTCTGCTTTGGAATAAGTCCAACTTATACGTCCTGTCTGGATGCGAAAAATTTTGCTTGGCATACGACCTTTGTTTGGAATATGACTCGCGTGCTAGAACACCACGTGTGGTATAGCGTGTCCGTTGCTTCAAAAAAAGGGCCAGGTTTTAACCCATATAGCCGTGTCGTTCTCCGTGGGCATGATTGTACAACCGCGGGGATGTTAATGAGGTAGTTGGAGCGAGTCGCACCTGCACAGGTGGGCTGTGATCGGGAAGAGTGAGACTGCCTTTTTAACCTCGGATTTTATTGGATTTATTTATTGTTGTTTTTATCCCCACAGAACACTTGATTTTATGGATATTAATTAAATAATTATTTATTGAAACCAGATGCACTGCACTTTTTGTTTGGACACTGATTTTTGTTTTAAATAAAAGCACTTGGCATTCTTGCACTATCCCCTGGCTTCATTTGAGAATTGTCCTCATTTGTCAGCTCATCTCGGTGACATTACTGATGTTGTCGGGTTCAGGGCTCCCCATAAGGACGTATGGGAGTGTACCTGCATTGTCACACCGCGCGCTACCCTACGCTGCCCATGAGCGTCCGTGCGCCAGTTGCTAGCATTCAGTGAACAACCCGCGCTATAACTCTATGTGAATTTTCACATGATTTTGTGTTTTTTCACGTAAATTTGAATTGATTGTTGAAAAGTATGAAGGTGGCATGGCTGCTGCATACCGTATGCCGAGAACGATGGTATCTACGATTGTGAAAAACAAATACGTTATTAAAAAGTAAAGTGAGGTTAAATTTTAATTTATTTCATCTAATTGCTTTTGTATTTATGTATTTTAGTATTAAGCAGGGTTTAAATTATTTTATACAACCCCATCAATGTATAATATGCCAGTAACAATAGGATTTTTTTTTCATGGCAACGGATGAATCATTTTCCCTTTATTTCTTATGGGGCAAAATTTGTTTGGTATACATCCTGTTTGGTATAAGTCAAAGGATCTGGAACGGATTAAGGATGTATACCGAGGTACCACTATAATGGCATTAAAGATACTGACTCATATTAGTGGAGTTAGCTATAGTGTATGGCAACTAAGGATGTCACAAGAAGTGACATTTTGGTACTCAGTCAATACCAAAGTTCCAAAAGGCCATTTTTTATTGTTAGTAGATGTGCCATTAACATATGTGTCAATACGGGCTCTGCCTTGGATATCCATGAGCTGCGTAAAGGCTGGTTTATACACTTCATGGGTCTGTGTGGTAAAGTGACATCAGACTTAGAGATGAATGTGTGCAAAAATATTTTTAAGTGCACGGTATGGCTGATGCGTCATCCATGTATTCCAAATGATGAATTTCAAGGAGAGGCTGGTTATGCTACTACAAGAATGAAGAGCGAAGGGGCTGAATATTACATAACCGTCATCAAAATGCAAGAAAGGCATGCAAAACATTTGAAATTTATGTGCCCATCATATAGGTTCCTATTAAGAACATATCTGTGCCTTGTGGAATTCAGTTGTCCCTTACACTTAGTTTTTACAGAAAAAGCAAACAACGTTCTGCTTCATGTTAACTTACAGGGGGTATAAGACTACACAATATTCCAGGTACTGTAGCTATAAGAAACTTACATTCTATTATTGAAATTAAGCAAAAACTGAAATAAGTTTAACTTTAACATTACTTCCTGAGATTGGCTCTTAAAGTTACCAATCAATTATTCAACGGGAGCTTATCAACAAATAATCATGGAAAATAAGATGTAGCAAAAAGTTAATAATAATAAATTATAATTTATATACTTGACACTCAAGAACTCTGTACAAAGACATTTTAAAGACTAATTGTTGGAATAAATTTACTAATCCACTTTCACACCTTTATGTGGTGCCTTGCTCTAACATTTGCTCAGGTGGTTTTTTCTTGTGGGGGGGAGAGAAAAAAAAACATTTCCATGGGAAAGGCATTGTTGTGGAACTCAAATTTCACCTGTGTCATATGAATGATTAAAATTGTTTGAATGAAATAATTAAAGTTCTAACAAAAAACAAACATCTGTTTCATTTCATGAACACCCCTTTAAATTGGGGAGGGATCTCATTTTCACAGCAGGCATTATTATCCTATAAAACTGTTTTTCTTGTATATTAAATGCAGTTGATCATGGCAGATTTAAACAGATCAAACTGTGAACAATGTGTAGTTAAAATGCTGCACAGTGTCTAATAAGCCTATCAGGCAGTCTTCTATTGCATGTTCATATTTACTGTGCCTTTGCATCCCTTACACTAGAGGGGGCATTCATTTCCATAGCTGAGCCTTTGCTGTAGAAATGTGTGCTCCTGTAGGCTGCTTGCAAAATGAACATTGTAAGCTAAATTCTTCAAAATGTATTCTAAAAGATGGTAGACAGTCTTCTATATCAATTTCCTGTTTAATGTGTCTCTCTATCCTATCCACTCATTTTCCACAGCTGAGCCTTTGGTGTTGAAATGCTCTTCTGTTTACACAATGAACACTGGACAGCTAAAAGTAGATTAAATCTATTTAAAAGAATCTAGAAAGTCTTTTGTCACTTTTTTCTCTATTGTGTCATTTTGTCCTATCCACTGGAAAGGAAACTTATTTCCCCAGCTGGAGCAGAGCTGTAAAAATACGTGCCCCGTGTCTACTACTTACAAAATGAACACTGAACAGCTATAATTTTTCAAAATGTATTTTAAAATGTTTTAGAAAGTCTTCTTTATCACTTTCATGTCTACTGTGGCATTCTGTCTCATCTGCTTTACTTATTTCCACAGCTGGAGCAGAGCTGTAGAAACATGTGCCCCTGCCTTCTTTGATTTTTGCCTCAGACTGCAGCAGCTATTGACAGTTGTGTTCTCACAATCAAAGGAATATGAGACAGACCATTAAGAAATGAAAAGTAGCAGGAGTTTCTGTAGCACACTGGGCTAGAATCTCTTGCTCAGCATAAAAATGTGGTGTACCAGGATGACATGCAGATCTCAGACAGACTGAAAACGTCAGTGAGTAATACCAATACAGACATTACCTTTCAGAATATCCAACTGAAAGGCACAAGTCTCACCAACTTTGGTAATTGGAGGTTGCATTTAAGGAGCTAGAAAGCCAGTTTTAAAATATGAGGGGTAATACAACAGCAAGGAAGCTCACATGGGTCTGAGATCATTCATTACTTCTCAGTGTTTCTATCATGATTCATTACTAGATGATTTAACCACTTTTGGAGAAAAGTGCCCTGTTCCTTTTTAAAATATGAGGGGTAATACAACAGCAAGGAAGCTCACATGGGTCTGAGATCATTCATTACTTCTCAGTGTTTCTATCATGATTCATTACTAGATGATTTAGCCACTTTTGAAGAAAAGTGCCCTGTTCCTTGGAGTTTCTTCTGCATTTTCCCATTTGATGTTCACATTCTGGGGATCCTCGTGGAATGTACTGTGCCAAGTCTTTTTGGCCATCCCGGTTTTCTTTTACCATCTGTTGGTGTCCACCTCATGGTTATCTTTGTATGTCGGTCGTTGTTACGCGCAAGATGTAGCCAGCCAAATTAAAACTTCGCTCTGCGATATATCTTACAGTCTTTTGGGACCAGCCCTACAGAAAAGCTCTTCATTTGGGACATAATTAATCTGACACGGTGTATTCCTTGCAAACACCTCTGATGGAAGATATTCAGTTTTTGACCTATTTGTGCAGTGACTTTCCATGTTTCACTGGCATATGTCACAGTAGGGAAGATGATGGCATTGTACAGATGTAGTTTTTTTTTGTATTTTATTGATTTTATTAAAATCAAATAACATTCCATACAAATAAATCAAGTTTTACAAAAATAGGTTTGAAACAAATCAAATTCCATCCCTGAGAAAGAAAGCTAGACCATCAGAGTAAAACTTTAAGCTAATAAAAATAAGTAAATAGATAAATTAATAAATGAATAAAGATAAATAGAGTTAAAGAGGGGAGAGAACCTGCTTCCTCAATTTAAATGCTTATTCTAAAATGTTATTGATTAGATCCTGTCAGGTTTTGAAAAAGTTTTGTACAGATCCTCTAAGTGCGAATTACCGGTAGATTTTTTCCAGTTTAAAATTGTATATAAACATCAGTTACCCACTGACTTAGAATAGGAGAGTTGAGATTCTTCCAGTTGAGCAAGATAAGTCTACGTGCCAATAGTGTAGTAAAGGCAATTACAGTTTGTTTGTCCTTCTCCACTTTAAGCCCATCTGCCGGTACACCAAACACAGATGTTAGTGGATTAGGAGGGATTGTGATACCAAGGCTGTCTGATAGGCATTTAAATATTTTGGTCCAGAATGATGTTAATTTGGTGCATGCCCAAAACATGTGGCCCAGTGAGGCTGGAACTTGATTGCAGCATTCGCAGATTGCCCTGGAAACATTTTGGACAATTTTAAACGAGAGAGATATGCTCGATATATATATATATATATATATATATATATATATATATATATATATATATATATATATATATATATATATATATTTAAGTTGAATAATTATAATAATAATAATACATTTTATTTATATAGCGCCTTTCCCATGCTCATGGCACTTACAGAATATAATAAAGAATGGCCGCGTATACAGTATATAGCATTGTACAAACCAGATAAATAAATAAAGAAGATTAAGACAGTGAATTCTGAAAAAAAAACAAAACAGACAACATAATTGATGGTCTAGCACACACACAGGTTACATTAGCATCTTGACAGAGAAGTAAACTGAGAAAAGGGTAATAAAGTCAGGTAGAGCTAAAAGCCTTCCTGAACAGATGAGTTTTGAGTTGTTTTTTTAAAAGAATTCATGGAGTCAGCTGACCTGATTAATTTCGGTAGGGCATTCCAGAGTCTAGGCGCTATACAGCTGAAGGCCGTGTCACCCATGCAGTGTAGATTAGTGTGGGGTACAACAAGATTGCCAGAATCAGAGGACCTTAGTGGGCGGGCAGGCACATAGTGATGGAGAAGGTCACTGATGTAGTTTGGCGCGAGGTTATTTAAGGCTTTGTAGGTTATTAGTAGGATTTTATATTCGATTCTGTAAGACACAGGGAGCCAGTGCAGGCGGAGCAGGATGGGTGTTATGTGCTCGCTGCTGCTGGTTTGAGTAAGGACTCTTGCAGCTGAGTTTTGAATAAGCTGGAGCTGTGTGCATATGGAGCTCGAGTGAATTCTGTGCATTGCTATCTTCCACTCCTTTTCTGAGATGTTGAGTGTACTGTACTCTTGTACACTGTAATCTTGGATCTTTGAAAGGGAGAGACTGTAAAATGGTATTATATATAACAGAAATGCTGTCCAAGTCCTCAAGACTGATCTGTATTTTTTCTGGAATATAGGTAGTTGGGAGGTGAGGAAAATTGGGCAGGTTCTGTTTAACAAAGTTTCTAATTTGAAGGTAGAGAAAGAAATGTGTTGCTGGAAAATTAAATTGATCTAATCTAAGTGATTTAATCCTGAATGTTTTCCAGACAATAAAACTGTGTATGTTTGAGACTTGAGAGAGTGGAAAAAGGTGGTTTTCGTACAGAGGTGCCACAGATTAAAGCTTCTCTATCTTAGAGTACTTCCTGTATTGATTCCATATTCTGAGTGAATGTAATGTTGGTTCCACTGCATCATGCAGCCACCTAAGTAACACAGTACAAAACACCTTGCCGGAGACAGACAGAAGGGTAGTGCCTCTCCAGTTGTTACAATCTGTATTGTTACCCTTCTTTGGTAGTTTAACTATCATACCTTATTGCCATTCTTCAGGTACACTTTTTCCTGACAGCAGCTGTTAAATAAATCAGTTAGTGATTTAACGGCACAGAAACAGTTCAGCTGTTATCTGGTCATGGCCTGCAGCTTTATCATTTTTCATAGACTGAATGGCTTGGTGCACTTCTTCTTCCATGATTGTGCCAACTTTAACACTTATGTAAATCACAAGGCTTTGGGAAACTGTCAAAATGAAAAATTTAATTTGGTGTAGGTTGGTTCAAAATTTACTTAAAGTGTTTCTACCCAACGGGCATCTTATTCTTCCAGCATAACTAGTGTTTTACCTTGTCTGTCTTTGATTGGAGTGTTAGAATTACTTTTGGCACTGCTTAGTTCCCTGACAATGCAATATAGTGTTTTGGAGTCATTTCAGGTTACTGCATCCTGAGGTTCTCTGATTTTTAAATCCAGCCATATTTTCTTGTCAGCATTGACAGTTATCCTTTACTCAGCGATTTAGCAGCTGATATTTTGTTGTAGCTTCTTCTCTAGTTAGTCATGTCTTTCCACTGTCTCATGTTGTTTCTTGTATCCAACGTTCTCGTTAGGTTCCTTGTCTCCATCTCAGTGTCTGATCTGCGGTCTCTATAACGGTCTCTATAACAATTTGTTGGAGTAATGCCCATTGTTCTTAAATGTTAGTGATGTGTTGTAAAGGCAGGAAATAGTTGAATGATGTTAGCCGGTATTGATTTGAAACCGTGCTGTCTTTCCACTTTTCCATAGCATATGGTTGATTTGGTGCATCTTCCTTGAGTCTTTTTAACCAAAGTCCAATTGTTTGCATTCAAAAGGTAGTGGTCGGTTCCTATGTCTGCACTCCTATAGTATCGAACATCCTGCAATAATGACTTCCTTCCCTTGCTAATGCAGTTGTAATCAATCTCATTCTTGGTGATTTCATCTGGTGATACCATTTCTCCTTGTGAATGCCATTGTGTGCTTTGTAGGTGTTGCTGATACATAAACTCTTAGTGCTGAAAAACAAGATTAAATGGTCACCATTGTTAGTTGTCTGTTGAGATTACCCATGCTTTCCAGTTATGTGTTCCAGTCCTTGGTTATAATTACTAATTTGTGCACATTTGTATCACCAATGATCAGTTAAACACCGTCCCTAGGAATATCATTGTAATCTTGTTTAAGAATGCATTTGATGTCAAGGCTGTACAAACAGAATGCAGACTGGTAAAAGTTTTGATTAAAGGCCAATTCTCAGACAAGTCTTACAACAGTTTATGGTAAGTTTTATTGACAAAAGAGCTTTATTGCACAGTTTTCACAATATTCTACATCTTGTTGACATTGTGCTTGTTCTGCCTATTTCAGCAGCTCAGTGTGAATGTGGCTTTTCAGTACAGTACGTAACAAAATCAAAAGTGATAAACTTGCTCAATGTCTCAACCTTGGAGGATTTAGTCACAATCAGCACAGAAGACCTATCACTTGAGCAGTTTCCTGAACTCTGTGTCAAATGCTGGCTCACTTTAAACAAGAGTAAAAGAAGATCAAATTACACTGGACAGCCTTCTGACACTGAGTAAAATACACAGTACTTAATGACTACATAGATTGGAAGTTACCCAAATCATCAAGACAGACATAAAAGCACAAGGGAAGAACGCATTGCACAGCAAAAAGAAAAGAATTAGGCACACATACATGGAGGTCAGAAAGGTAAAAAAAATGAAATATTAATATTTTACACATTTGATTATTTGACACTTAAATCAAAGCTATTGCTCCTATGTTTTCTTTCTTTTTGGAGCCACTGGCTCCTTGAGGTGATTTTTTGTCTGGAGAACTATTGGAGCACAAAGCACTGCAATTATGCCAGTTAGCAGGACAGGTAAAATGTCACACTTCATTGTTAAATACGAATAGGCAAATTCTAAATTTGTGTCATTTGTTTTATTTTTGAAGCCAAACGAATGCTCCTTATTATAACCCCTAAAATATATTGAAAGTATGGAAGGAACACATATCATATTTACCTTGGAATTGAATGGTATGTTAGTGAATATAATGCATATTCTAATAGTGGATTAATATGCAGGCAAAGTAATAACAAAGTCTTATCAGTCATTTAAGATACTTTGAAAAACCACACAGATTGCTTTATAGAAGTTCTGACATAATGTATTATTATTAAACCAATATGTTTAATTATACAGAGGAAAGTCAAGTTTGGAGAAATGTAAAAAAAAAATAGAGTAGCATATTTGTAAAATGAAAAAATACCAGAATTTTGTGACATTTTCAGTTAAATTAGTTTGACTGTTAGATATTATTCTTAATAGCAAGTGAACCAGTAAATGCTCAAAAGCAAATGTTATAAACCTAAGAGAGGGACTTTCTGATTAACCAGATTTTTCAACCATGTTGTAATAAAAACAGCTTTAAATAGTTTCTTTATAGTAATATATCCTGAATTATCTTGGAATTCACTAATTCAGCAGTACAGATAATAATGTTTGAATTTTTATTTTTAGTATATAGTTTAGGCCGTGTTTTTCAATTACTGGAGAGAAAATATTTGGAATGAACACATGGTAACTTAAATCATGTAGCCTAGGATAATATCATTTTATATAAACCCTTTGCGGAAATTCCCCCAAGATTATAAAAATCCCCCCATTTGTTGTTAAACTGGGAGAATTAGCATGTCTATCACACATAAAATCTGAGCCCTGCATTGTATTTTGATATTTATGAATGACAATACTAGTTTACTTAAATGATAAAATACTTGTTGAATATACCACTATTTAAAGCAGATGTTACTATTAGTACAGAGTGAGCATCCCTAATCCTAATCCTAAATCATGGGGATGGGGCCTAAGTCTACACACAAAATTTATCTATGTTTTAATATACATCTTATACATATAGCCTGACTGTAATTGTTCACAATACTTTTAATAATTTACTGCATTAAACAATGTTCAGCATCACTAGAATACCTGTATCAGCCATTAAACATCAGCAACAACAAACAACGGCAAGCTTTCAGTCTTCACCTACAATGTTGTATTTCGACTAAAAGGTTACTGCACACAGAGAATAGGCAAAAAACAAAGTGAATAATAATGCATATACAGTAGGCCTGACAGTGACAGTGGTTGAGAACAAACTGGTGCCAACAGGGTGTCAGAGCCTGTGTTCCCACTAAGCTTTGCTATGCAGCACTTTTGAATTGTACCACTCAGTACCCCTTCTGCATAGCAGTTTGGAAGAGCTATGCAGCTATTATCGCCCCTTTCACTTGCAGCTTCCAAAACTCTACCAGGGAAACTTGCTCTTGGTATTTTGGTATGCCACTTGAAATTGAAAATGAGATTGAAGTAATTGGTTGTAAATGATAAGCACCAGAGGCCTCATGCATAACGCCATGCATAGAATTCACACTAAAACATGGCATACAGACAAAAGCGGAAATGTGTGTACACACAAAAAATCCAGAAGCATAAATCTGTACGTTCACCAACTTCCACGTTATTCCGCTATATAAATCCCGGTCAGTGTGAAAAGTAACGCGCGTGCATGTGCCTGCTACCACTCCCCAACTCCTCCCAGAATTATGCCTCTTTGAAAAAGCAAATCAATATAAACAGCCCCATAAGCTCAGCATTCTGTGTAAAGGCAATGGCAAAAGCACAGGGGAAAAAGAAGAATTTCAGCGAATACTAAGTGGAGGCAAGGAATAACATACTATTTGTTGGTTTAAACAGTGGTACAAACAACAAAAGGAAGTTGATGGAGTGACATAGAGTGTCGGAGAAACCCGAAAGCTCAAGTTCACAAAATCGCACAGCGCCCGAAATGAAAAAGAGGTTGTCAGATATCAAAGTCACCTTGAAAAAGCGAGTCATAGCCCACTGTCTGAGTGTCATATGAAAGCTTATTAGGATACAGAGAAAAGAAAAAAAAATAGGGAGACAGTGGGGGGGAAAAAAGCTCAAAATGTGAACTTTAATCTCGAAATTTCCACTTTAATCACGTAGTTTATTTTGTCATTAAAGTAGAACATCATAAACTTAATCTTAAAATCGTTTAATATACTACTTTCTCAAATACCATCGTAACTAAAGTAGTACATTAAATGCTTTGTTTTGTATGTGTTCTTCTATGTGCTCTATGACAGAACATAGAATCCATTACATTCGTGATATTACAGCTCTCTGAATAATTTAAATACTGAGATGTATACTTGATATCATTTTCATGATGATAGGAATTAAAGCATGTATTAAACATGAGAACACGGTGGCACAGTTATAGTGACGAACTGCCGCCCCATCCAGAGATTGCTCCTGTCTCATGCAAGATGCTTGCTGCGCCGTGCGCGACCTTCGATGAAATAATTTATTGCAAAAGTACTGTCTCTTTCAAACGTACTAATTCCAATTCCTGTCCTTCCTTTTCTTTCTCCAATTACCCAATCTCCACACAATCAGCTCAGTAATAAACGTTAAGCCATCTGTAAGTTTAGAACTCAGATTCTTCAAAACTTTTAAGGAACATTGAAATATCTTCATAGTACATGTTTAATTACCCATCTATCCTTCCAGTGTTGCGCCAGCCCCAGCAAGAATACAGTGCGAGGCAGGAACAATCCCTGAATGGGGTGCCATCTCGTCGCTAGCGCTGCAACACTGTGTCCTCACATGTTTAATTATTAACAATATAGATTATTTAAATTAAGTTAAAGTTTTATCTGTATAATGTAATAAACATATTTTGCTGCATTTAATCTTTAAATGATATCGTCATCATATGTAAATACAGGCTAAAGTGACTCAGGTTGTGCAATATTATAACTATAGCACGTTTACACTGAGGTAATTGTACTTATAAGTACAAACAGTTCTACATGGAGCACTTGATGGACTGATTGAGTGTGTTTATAGTTTTTGGGATGAAACTGTTTCTGAACCGCAATGTCCGTACAGGAAAGGCTCTGAAGCATTTGCCGTATGGGAGCAGTTCAATAGAATGTGCGCATGGCTGAGGCAGTGTGTGCTTGATGATGTATCCTGATAATTCTCTTTCTGATCTGCTGCTGTAGAGCTGTGATTCCACACTCCGATACAGTGATATAAATACTCTGAGTAGTGCAGTGAGAGTAATATGGAAAAAGATGATCCACTGTGGCAACCCCTAATGGGAGCAGCTGAAAGAAGAAGATGGTGCAGTGAGAGTAACAACACTAAAGCAGCTATTGTATTTTGAATAGTTTGGCCATTCCGTGGACCATTGTATTGTTACAGGTTAATTACAATCAGATGTCTTAAAGTAATAAACGATATGCAGTTAATTTCAGTGTACAGTGGAACCTCGGTTCATGACCATAATTCGTTCCAAAACTCTGGTCGTAACCCGATTTGGTCATCATGAACCGAAGCAATTTCCCCCATAGGATTGTATGTAAACACAATTAATCCGTTCCAGACCGTACGAACTATATGTAAATAATACATATTTTTTTAAGTTTTTAAGCACAAATATAGTTAATTATACCATAGAATGCACAGCGTAATAGTAAACTAATGTAAAAACATTGAATAACACTGAGAAAACCTTGAACAACAGAGAAAACTAACACTGCAAGAGTTTGCGCTATAGCGATATGACCCGCTCGCTAAAAACACTTTTTTAATGAGTTTTAAGCACAGGGAAAAAAAATGAACATTTGAAAATCTGCAATTTAATAAACCACCAAGAAAAGTAACATTGCAACAATGCACGCTATAAACCGATCGCTGTAAACAGAAGTGAAAACAAAAACAAGCCTAACTTGTCTGCCTTCTCTGTCTTGTGCATCCAGCCCCCTCTCTCTCGCTCGCTCTCTCTCGCGCGCCTGTGTGTCTCTCTCTCTCTCTCGCGCGCCTGAGTGTGTGTGTCTCTCCCTTGCGCGTGCTTGTGTGTCTCTCTAGCTTGCTCGCTCCCTCTCTCTCGCTCGCTCACTGCACAGGGAGAGACTAAACACGTACGGAAATCATCGGCGTGCACAAACCGAAAGGGAAAAGTGGCTTGTTCATATACCAAGTGTGTGGTCGTGAACAGATGCAAAAGTTTGGCAAACTTTTTTTTTTGTACGTGTTCAGAGACGTCCGTGAACCGAGGTTCCACTGTATTTGATAACGCCGCGTCAGGGATGTGGATCTAAAAAGAAAGGAAAACCACACTGGAACAAAAGCACTGCTTTGACGCTGGGTGCCGCCAGTTTGCAAAACCGAGCAGAGAATTTGCGTACGCCAGGGTTTGAGCTAGCGTGAAAATGTACATGGCTTTAAGCCAAGTTTAGGTTTTATACATCATGATTTGAGCATGGAAATGGGCATATTTTTGTGCATACACACCATTGTGTTATTCTCCTCTATTTAAAAAAAAAAAAAAATTAGAGGGGACAAATGGGCAAGTGAAGTCAAGTGTGGAATTTTACACTTAACACTAGAATTTCCAAAGCCTACAAAAAAACTTGTGGACCCGGCCCATCTTAAATCTGTTTATACCTCTCTGTCAGCGTCTTTTGTTTGTAAATGTCTTGATCAACAAAAGCAGCAAGCAGCCTACTATTCCGCCCCCCCCCCCCCCCCCCCCCCAACAACTGCAGAAACTGCTCTCCCGGCTCAATCCTTGTTTAACTGGGAGTGAGGTACCAGAAGCTGTATAGGGTAAATAATATATCATTATTTGGAACACATGCATTTCATGTGTGTTCCGTGTCTACAAAGATCTATGTAAGTGTAGCATAACAGAAATGTTGAATACATACCTAAAAGACAAACTTTTTTCATGTTTTAGTAATAACGACAAAATTTTGACATGAAGTGTATAATATTTGAAGACTGAAGTCCAAATATCATATAAGCAGTTTCACGAAAGTATAAGTTGGAGAGGAAAAAATTCAAAAAAGAAAACAAATAATTGAGGTACAAATTCAGAAAATAAGGAAAGTAATAATCAGCCCGGAGCAAGTGGAATTAAAAAAAAAAAAAAAAAGCACGTCCAATTGGGCTCAGAATTAAAAGACAAAGAGTAAAAGACAAAGTAGAACTTCATAAAGACGTTCAAAAACGTTGGTGCTATACACATGAAGAGCAGGTTAGAGATTATGAAAGCAGTAGAATTCGAAAGGCTCAAAAAAAAAAAAAAACGATGGCGCGATACACATGCAGAGAAAGGTAAAGAATATGAAAGCAGTAAAATTTGTAAGTATTGTAGCGTCCCAGGCAGGTTGAAACCTTTTTTTTTTTTTTTTTGAGTGACTGTTAGGTTTGATTGAGGGAGGGCGGAGTACAGCACGGAAGACTGACAGTGGGGTATTGATTGATGCGGTAAGGGAGGGGGTCGGGACAGGAGGAGGGGTTGGAGAGGGTGCTGGAAGGTTGTGTGTGGGGTTACGAAGTTGGCGTTCTTTTTCTTGATTGTTCAAGTAAAACTTTTGTGAGACTTTACTACGTCTGTCTGTTTTTTTTTTTGTTTTTTTTTTTGTTTTTTTACTACTTTTCGAGCCGGACGCAGAGGTCGCTACAGAATCAAAAAAAGATAATAAAGATCACATTACACAAACAAAAGTAAATTATTACTCAAAAAGGGAAAAATAATCATCACGGACCAGGTGTAAGTGAAAAAATAGCAAGACAAAGCGAGGTCAGAAATAAAAGACAAAGAGTATAAAACAAAGTAAAATGTCATAAAGAGGTTAAAGAACGAGGGGGCCAAACACATGCAGAACAGGTTATAGATAATGAAAACAGTGGAATTCAAAAGACTCAAAAAAACGTAGAAGCGAAACATATGCAGAGCAAGATACAGAATATGAAAGTAGAAAAAACGAAAGTGTCAAAAGAAAGAAAGTAAACATCGCATTAGCGCAAACAAAGAGAAATTATTACTCGGAGAAATAACGAAAAGGCGAATAGAGATCGAATATATGAACATAGGTGATATGTCTGAAGTATGTAAATATTATAAGGCTTTGAAGTTTAAGTCAGAGTTTACCTCACATGCATTTATTGGTTACTTTGCAAACAAAAATAATTAACTGCTGATGATGTAGATCATTTTGTCTGTGCTGAAATTCCAAACAGAGAAACCTATCTTGAATTATGGTACAAAGTCATTAAACACATATACTGACCTCATTTAAAAGATTCAGCATGTTGGGACTCTAAAGATTCCAAATATTGTTTTTAAAGAAGTTCTGAAATAAAAGTGAAACTAATGAAATAGCAACAATTCAAAGAAAAAAAAATCTTAGAAGTGTGTATCTGGAAAACCAAAACATGGGGTTGGCGAGTGAAGCCCCGTAGTGATCTAAAAGAAAACTTGATTCATCAGACCAGGCCACCTTCTTCCATTGGTCAAAATCTGACACTCACATAACATTTTTTTATGTACTTTATTAAACTCCAAGGAAAATGATCTTTTCGCATGACTTTTGGAGGTCAGAGCCCAGGGTCAACCCCATTATACAGTGCCCCTGGAGCAATTGTGGACACTTTTGGTAGTGGATTGGGGTCAGTATGGGCACCCTGACTGATATGCAGCTATGCAGCAAGCTATGATCCACTTTATGTTCTGACACCTTTCTCTCATGGCCAGGATTAAGCAATTTGTGCTGCATTAGCTCTTTTGTGGGATTGAACAAGACGGGCTATTTAGCCTTCGCTTCCCATGTACATCTGTGAGCCTTGAGCACCCAAGACCCTGTTGCCAATTCACTGGTCGACCATCCTTGAACCGCTTTTGGTTAGTACTATCACTGCATAATGGGAACAGTGAACAAGACATGCCATTTTGGAGTTGTTCAGACTAGGATTGTGCCATATCATATCATCCACAATAACACCGGTATAATTTTTAGTGATAAGAGTGTCATCTCACCATATCAAAGATATACATTCCCTAACACACACAACAACACCATAAGCCCAGACATGTCTGAGAGTGAGAGCAGCATGTGAGCCTCCAATGACAATTTAGTACCTGAAAAGTGAGCTACTTCAATAGTATGGAAGTGATTTGGCTGCAAGACGTTAGATATCCAGCAAAGCACAATACTTTGCAATATATGCAAGAATACTGTTACCGCTAAAGGTGGAAACACAACAAATTTGTTTCACTACAAGAAGCAAAGCACATCGTCCAGTATAACCAGGCTGTAATAGCATGGGAAAGAGATACTAGCAGCTGGTGATATGCTGCCAAAAAGTGAACAAATGACTCAATGAGGCATTGCTGGAACATTCGCTAGTCGCACTCCATATGACAGGAAGAGCAAATGTTGGATGGAAATAACTGATGTGGTTACATATTGTTTGCCCAAGGATATGATACAAAGCTAAATGGTGGAATTGGAGGACTTTAACCTCCTTAACCTTACATTTTTTCTCAATAAAACATGTGAAGAGCGTTGCATTTTTTGGCTTGAAAAATTACATTGTTATTAAATTTCATCTTTCTACTATAAAACATGCAAAAAACTAAAAATATAAAGTCAGAAGTGTAGAAAGTATAATAATGATGAATAACCATATGAACAGCACCCTGCACATGTGCAAGTGACGCAAGCATCACTTTTGGATCCTTCAGAATCACTTTTGGTTTCACTGCCTGAAAAGAGATTAAACTCATCATCACTGCTGATATCTGGCCTTTCTTACGAGATGCTATTTATAAGGCTAGGAGAAGACGTGTCCAGACCATTGCCCAGGTAACTCTCGGGTCTGACACGCAAGCCATTCCTATACCATTTTACAGCCCAAGTAATCCTCAGTCTAACACGTGAGACGCGTCTATGCAGTTGCCCGAGTGACACTTGGGACTAACACTTTTACCACTATGTTTACAGCCCGAGTAATGCTTGGGTCTAATGCTAAGGAGGTTAAGCAACTGGTTAAAAAGCTTGACCCAAGATGCAACAAAATTTAGTTTAATTTTTAATAAACTGTAAAAAGAAAAAGAAAAAAACTTTTTTTTGAATTGCTGTTCGAGAAGTGCCTGGTTAACATGCTGAGCACAACCCATCTTAGCAGTATTTATGTTGTGATTGGTTGAGTGAGGGACTGTATTCTATTCATGCAATTGGATTGGCCAAAAGGAGCAATTGGGGAGGACTTGAAAAAGACTGGGAGACCAAGACGACGTGTACTTTGGGGGTTCTTTTCCCCAATTCCAGCTCCTTTTGGCTTTGTAAAGAGAGAGAAAATCACTCTGAGCACAAAAACATTGAAACAAAGAAGTTTAGTGATGAAGTACAAAAGTAATTGTTGATTGTGACCACTAGCATCATATTTGGTAGTTTATCAGCTGTGACTGATGGTGAGAAACAGGCCAAGTTCCCATTTAGACTGGGTTACAATCGCAAAGAAGCAAAAAAAAAAGAGAAATGAGACACTACTCTAAGTCACGAAAGAGAAAACCCAGGGTTTCTTTCAACAACATATATTTTTCATGTTATATATTTCCTCAGTTATAAAAAGAAACTTAAGACTTAATACTTCCTAGTTCTCAATAACCCCTGAAACATAGTACCCCAATAAAACTGAATCATTATCTACCCCTATTATAGATGCATAAATTAATCCTGAACTATTAAATAAATTTAACAAAACTTCAAATTAACAGAACATAAAAAATGTTAATGCAAAACTTGGCTCACACAGGGCAGTTTCACTTTTGTACCACTACACATATAAATATAAAATGATTTTATATTTATTGGATGCCCCTTTTGTTGTTTATCACCTGTGAGTGTGTGTGGGCACATATGGTTTAATGAGAGGTACTGAGGCCTATACATATTGTAAATTAGTTTATTATGAAATTCTGAAAATAAGAATAGCTAGTTAACTCTTAAAGTGTTTACTTGTACAGTTCCAACACTGACATTCTAACTTGCCTCATTTCATGGTATATCCATTTTAAGTTTACACAAGAAATTATAGGCAATGCAATAGTTCCAGTACTGATATTCTCCTTCATTTGATGGTAATCCAAAAAAGGCAACTGCTATTTAAGTTTTGACAGCATTTTTAAAAGCAGTGAATGTTTACATTTTGATTGAAGGTTTGTTTGGATCACTGCAGTTTGCTTAGTTGTGTTCTTAAATTTTGAGGTCAATTGTATTAGTTGACAATAAGTTTAAGTTACTTTAGTTATTATAATTGTTAAACTAAAGTGTTAAGCTGTTATGTTATAGTTAAGATTTCCAGGGAAAACACTACTTAGGGCTCATTTATACTTCACGCTCAGAACGCATACACGTATGCATCATGGCTGCCACGCGTTTGCAGCGTTCATTTGACGCGTCCTTGGAGCACATCCTCAGAATGTAACGCGACGCATGGTCAAGTTGCAGCAAAAAGTGGCTCAAAAAGTCGGGGGGCGTAGTGTGATAAAAGTCGGAATGTGACGTCAGAGTCTCTGTTTACTATCTACATGTGACAGAAAGCCGCTATCAGGATCCTCAGGGATCAATGTGTGCACTTCGATGTTTGATGAATGGTTCAATGTGGTGGAGCAAAATGCCGACGTACAAATGCATTCGTGGTGCTTTTATATTCAAGCGTTGCATATTCCCCATCGTAATGACATGATACATTTTAAGGGTCTCACATACCATCTTCTGTGCCATCTTTTTTTTGGCACCTTAACAACAGTATCAGAATGTACAGCAGCGTATTTGAGCCACAGAGAAAAAAAAATGAGTTCATGGTGAAAGGGTGTATTTTATCAATAAAGTACAGCATCATAAACGTCATCCTAAAACTGACTCACCTTATTTTAATCGCTGTGTGCTTCTGGGGCTTCCTCCTGAACTGATGGCAGCAATCGCCACACAGAACACATTATATTTATGATATTCTAGCTCTCTGCACATTTAGAATCCTTATATTTCTACTTGATATCACTTTCATGATGAAATGCATTAAAGCATGTATGTTACATTTTACAGAAAAGGCGTTAACTTCATTTAAATAATGAATAGTAATAATAATAACGTGTTGTAATGGCACGGTCTGCCTCGCAGGAAGTTGCATCCCTTCTTTTCCCTACCTGGAGTTTGCATGTTTTCCTGGTGAGTTTCTACAGTGTGCTTTGGTTTCCTTCCAAAGACATGAAGGTTTGTGGATTTGGTGACGCTAAAGTGACGCTAGTGTATGTGTGTGCTTGTGTTCACCTTGCAACGAGCTGATGCCCCGTCCAGGGATTGTTTCTGTCTTGCGCCTGAAGCTTACTGGAATGGGAACATCCCTGGATTGATGGATGTAATCATTAAACATCCGTCCTTTTCAGAGATATTGCGGCAAGGTGTCCTTGCAATTTAATGGGTGTTCTTACCATGATGATATCTCGCACTGCCACCTGGTGGAATCTTCCAGATTTACATAAAGTACGCATGGAAGAATGAACAGTATAACGCTTGGGTCACGTTGTGTGAAGAATAAACCTGACCTTAGTCTACTTTTGTGCTTACATTTGACTTATGGTGTGTCAAACTGTATACAATGCTTTTCACTATTATTGCACTATAATGCTGCAGCTGCTGGCACCTTGTGGCAATAATTTCACACTTCGAATTATATAGTCTGTCATCAATGACGGTAGCTCATTGGATTACTGTAGCTCATTGGGAAAGAACGATGGAAAATGCCCTTCATTTTGTTTGCACTAATAAATGTTGCTGCCTACAATCGCCGATAAAACGTCGTTCAGTATTTTTTTTTCTATATTGTAATACATATCATCGCATATTTCCTTGAAATATTGTGATATAATTTTGAGGCTATATCACCCAACCCTAGTTCTAACCTAGTCGTCTGGCCATCACAATTTGGCCTTTGTCAAAGTTGATCAAATCGTTACATTTGCCCATTTTTCCAGCATTCCAACACATAACCTTCAAGAACTAACTGTTCACTTGTCTAATATATACCACCCCTTAACATGGGCCATTATAACAAGAAAATCAATGTTATTCAGTTAACCTGCCAGTGGTTTTAATGTTGTGGCAGAATGGTATATGTATATATTAAATCCAATCAAATGTGGACAGCAGACAGCTTTCTCAGCACCATCTTTATATATAATCTTCATTTGGATCTTGATCTTTGTTTGTCCGTGAATTCACTGCCTTGTGTGGTGTTCCTGCTGTGTTCAGTAGAGGGCAGTAGTAATGGAGAAGGAGAGGAAGTGAGGGGGAGGATCGTTGGATGAGGTTGGAGTGTGGTGAATAAAGAGGATTGAACTAAAGGAGACTACGTGCTGTTTGTACTGGCTGAATACACAACACCTTGGTTGTTACTTTTGTTTACAAACACTGTCGATAACACTTTTTGTGTTTAGATCTGGCGTTGACACCGTGCTTTGTGTTTAGATCTGCCGTCGACACCTGCTTCGTTGTCGAGACTGTGGTTTTTTTGTGTTTCTATCGACCGTCGTTGGCAGCACTTCATCCAAATCGAATGTTCACCCACTTCTTGGAGTCGGCAGTCAGAGTATATAAGTTGGGCACACTTCTGTGATTTTCCATCAGTCGGCATTTGGAGTTCAAGAAAGAAGCATTGGTTCTTCCTTACTCTTTGGATTGCCACAAAGCAACCTGCGAGATTAGAGAAAGGTTGAGAAGAGATCGTGAGAGGAAACAACAGCATCATGAAAACGAGACGGACTGTGAACGGAGAGAAGCAGAAATGCTCCTCCACCACCACATAATTACTATTCGGACAGTGATTCCGAGTAGGCCGTTCCTATCGAATCAATGTCCGAGGGTTTTGTTTTCTAATTTTGTTTCCCTTATATAAAATCATAAAGCTGTGCGACGAAGGGCCCAGTTCACGACTAGCAGCCACGTTTAAACAGGGAGCCCTTCACAGACAACTTTAACACGCGCAACGTAGTTGGGCGCACATGGCTAGTGTAAGTATAAAAGGTAAATCATACTACAACTCTCTGTATCAGGAAATGATGGAAGATCATTTGCTTTTAGACATGGTTCAGGCTGCAAAATAATGTGTGCAAGTAAGTATTCATTTATGTTGTGTATGCTTTTAGTATACACTGACTCAACAACTTTTAGACTTCCTGCCTTTGTGTAAGAAACATTGGCAATGTGCAAAAACTGCCCATTTGCTTTAAGCGCGTGCTTTGCTTTTTTTAAGAGAAGATTTTAAACTAGTGTCGTTTTTAAATTCAGTTTACATATAATATGTGTGTGCTTTGTTTTGTCTCATAAATAGGATAATATAATTACACAAAATCTTTAATTATATTTGTTATTCCTTGAATAGTGCTTAAAGGATAGTACAAATTCATCTTCATACTATTGATTGATTGCTAGTAGTTGAATTTGCTGGCACTGAAACCGTGATGCTATGTTTTGCAGTAACAGGAAATAAAAATGAAGAAAAAAACAATAAGCAATTGTTTTAAGCAAGCATTTAGTCAGTTGTTAATTACAGGGTAAAAGAATGTTTTCATGGCCTTCAGCATATATTTTCTGTTTGACTAAGTTATTGGGGACATATTATTCTCTATTCGACTTTGCACTTTCCATTACAGCTACAGTATATGGTCATCTGTATGTTTATGCTGAGTCACATTGTCTATTCAGATGTCTTTGCATATTTTTGTGAACATACTGAATTTATTTGATTCTGTATACTTATAAGCTATATGTTATTACACATGTTTTTTGGAATTGTCTTCATATAATGAATCAGCCCTTTCCTACAGTATGACCAGTCACTGCTGTTAACAATTACTGATTAATCCTGAAAGCTTGGAATAGACCACCACCCATTTATATTCAGTTAAAACAGTTCCCCTTTATAATAATAAATTAAATAAGCAGAGATGCACTTATTTACAAAACAAGGGCAGGCTTACATTGATGAAATATTACTTTAGAGCTAAAGAATAAAAAAAAGAGTACAAAGAGCTGTTCATCCCCAGCTTATTACACAAGCATCGTCTCTTTATCAGTTATCAGAATGAAATTCCTTTCATTGGTAGTTAGCTACTTTGAGCAACTTTCCAGGAGGACTCCTTTAGTTTTTGTAAGAAACAGACTAAGTACCCTTCTGCCTAGTTCACTTGAGCAAAAGGGCCATCTAAATTCTTTCTTTTGTGATCTTCATACAGTAGTTTGGACTAACTCCCAAGAACTTAGTCCCATCTTGGGTGTATCCCTTCTAACACACTTCTATAGTCCGCTACTGAAAAGTGAGCAGACTTTGCCTTGAAGTGTGTATACCTCTCTACTCCTTTCCTAGTAAATTCCCCATTGCTCCGAGTTAATTTTGCATAGTACAAGACACAGGGCCAATTCAGAGTTTGCAATCAATAAAACATGCATGTCTTTGTGATATTAGTCTCACTGGGCCAAATGTGATTCTCAAACGACACGTCTGTGGGTAACTCATTAAAAAGTGTGTAGTGAATAGTGTCGACATCCTGTGTAGCAAAAGCCAAACCCACATGGGTTCCTCCTAAAATACTCACCCCCTATTTCTCCTGTCCACAAGTTTTAAACTACCACTGGGGTTTCGGGGAGAGCACAAGGTAACCAAAGCTTAATAATTAATTTGCATGTTTTAATGAGCGTTGCGACAGTGGGGACAAACAGACACACATATAAAAATAGACCACCACAGTTACTGGGCTCAACATGTTTAAAAAGTGTCTTTGTCTGCTACAGTATCTTTCTTCGATTTTAACTACTGCGTCACTATACATATGACATAGCAACAGCAAATAGAGTTTAGATCTGCATTTTGGTCAATGGATATAATGTACGGGGGGCGATCAATGATTTATCTACCTCAGTAGGAAAGAAAACAGTTTTAAAATTTTTTTTCATTTTTCAATATAGTTCCCTGATAGCTCCATACACTTCATCCACTTTTCCTGCAATGTCTTTAACCCCTTTGGAAAAAAAAAAAAATCTGAACAGGAAAAAAAAAGCTCGGAACAGGAAATATTCTGAGGGAGCCAGGTCAGGACTGTAGGGTGAATGGTTCAGCTGCTGGACCTCACATTCTCGGATGGCAGCCTGTGATTGATGTAACATGTGAACCGCCACATTGTTGTGAAGTCACAGCATGCCTGCCATAAGTTTTCCTTGTCTTTTCTCCTTGATTGACTCCTGCAAAGCAATCATTCTGTTAGCACAACTCTCCCCGGTTATCATTGTCTTGTGTGGCATGAACTCCAGAAGCAAAAGTCCTTCAATATCCCAGAAGACAGTTGCCATGACTTTGCCTGCAGATTTTTCTGTCTTGAACTTTTTGGGGTGGGGGATGACTTGTGCTTCCACTGCATTGACTCCATTTTGGACTCGGGATCTCTGTAATAGACCCAATTCTCATCTCTTGTCACCAAACGATGAAAAAAGTTCACTTAGTCTTCATGAAGCATATCCAAGTTCTCCTGACAGCACTGGAGCCTCATGGCCTTCTGACATGGCATCAGCATTCTTGGAACATATCTTGCACTGATCTTTGTCATGCCCAACCTTTCATGAATTTTCCAAATTGTACCTTCTCTGATTCCCCTTTCTTCATTTGTTCAGGAAACCTTAATTCGGCTGTCTGACAAAATAAAATCCTCAACTTTGCACATTTCTGTCGAAGTTGCATCCACAGGCCATCAAGTGTAAGGGTCATCTTCAATGGACTCTCTACCCCACTTAGACTGCTTTGTTCCAAAATTTTACTTTGTAGGATGATTGGGCAGACTCACAATAAACTGCAGTCATGGATCTCCTTTGGCTTTTCCCTACTTTTGTGAGAAATTTTATCACTGAATGTTGCTACAAATCTAGCATTTTCTTACTAGATTAGTACAAGAAATCTCCTGACATCCTGTCTCTTGGAATGTTAGAGTTGCACTGAGCCAAAGCTGTGCATGAGTAACTTTGAAAACAACATGCCCCATCTTGTTTCAACATGCTTGCTACTTTCTTTCATACTCGGGTAAATAAATTATTGAACACCCCTTGTATATGTTAAAACACTGTGGCTGCTTTGTCATGGCATATTTGCATTTCCAATTAGACAGTAATGTTATTATTCAATTAGATATGCAGTTGAAAGGTGGCTTCCGTGTAGCTACATTTGTGCGTCTACTGGTGTTAGGCAGATTTGTTGATTTGGTTGTTTTGAGTACTTAAATCTGCATCTCCTGTGGCTCTTCATTAACGGCAGTTGTTTTGACAAGGTGTTGCACACCGTTTACTTCAAATGCAAGTTTTGCAGTTCATATTTTCATGATTATTGCTGCCAGTTCTTTCAGGCTAGACTCCTATGCTATCGTCGTAATGCGGAGCAATGGAGAGCAGAAAAAACATCTGTGACAAAGTATCATTCAAGTTTACCATTCATCCATTGATGCCATCAAATGCCAACGAATAATCTGATGCTACAGAAAGCTGTTTTCCCTTGTGTCAGATTATGTTTCTTTTTAAAATGTGCAATATTCTCTCTGTACATAAAACAAACCCTAAATGTGTATTGTATTAGGAGTCTTTTTGACTGTAGACTGTTCCTCATAAACAGAAGCATGCTGTCTGTTTGGTCTGGTTAATGAGAGCACCTCTGATCTGTGTAATTCAAAATAACCACCCCTTTTTTGAGCCCCGCCTTCTTGATGTGTTGGATTGGTTTAAAAGTGTGACACATAGTGAGTCGTCTAATTGTTCCTACCCAGTTTTGAGCAAAATTCACTCATGGTTGTCTCCATATGTTCATACGCCTGGCTTCAGCAAGACTAGCCCCCTTTAAACTTCGTTTATTATATAGATTATATCCGTATTTAATTTAAGAAGGATAACATTTCCATCTGGCATTCAAATGTGTCTTGTGTCTGCTATCATTGTTTTGTGCCACAAAGCACATCACAGCTACTTATCTGTAGTCTGAATGTGAACGGGACCCAAAAAGAAAAAGTGAAAAGAAGGTGACATGCCACTGTTCCATAAATAAATTTTGTGTTGTAGAATGTTGCCAAAGACGCAACAAACTAATGAAGGAAATGGAGCTTGACATACACCACTGTTGCCTTTCTGTTCACTTTCGTGTTCAATGTGCTGTCATTGAAGGAAATGTTCCCAGTGCTCAATTGACAGGATGAGTAAGTACCTACTGTAACTAAGTTATGATAAAAATGAGTTTTGCTTTTTTTTCCAGAAATATGTAATCATTTTTTGCATAATTTAACAAATAATACTTAAGCCAAGTGAAAACCATCTACAGTGACAAATTCTATATTTTGGTAATTACTGGTTACTATTTATCCCCAAAAATGCCAGTTCATTTCAGGTTATGATTAAGAAATTCAGGCATTAGTAATATAAATGTACTTATATTTAGTAAAAAATATACAGGTCACTTTTGAAATGGCTTCTGAATTTTCTATAATGGTTTTAAATTACATGTATTATAATAACACTAGCAGCAAATGCATTTGATAATAAATGTAAGTTCAAAAACAAGCACCTTTTCAAAATTATGAGGGTAAACATTACAGTCTATGTAAAGAGCCCTAGCATTGTCACGTGGAACAGTGGTGGACTTTGGAGAAATAAAGTTTGAGAACCACTGGTTTAAATAATACTGTCTTGTTTCAATGATGTATTATGAGGCTAACAGAGTTTATTTATATAGTACATTTAAAACAGTTAAATGTTGACCTAAGTGCTTTACAGCAACAAGACCACCAACAGATTAGAAACAGAGAGTAGAAACATTTACTTTTATTTGCTTAGTAGATGCTTTTATTCATAACGACTGTTTACCTTGTTTGTAAATCAAGTAACATTAGGCTAGGGCGTGTTTGTTCAGCAGGTGTAATAGAACAGGTAACAAAAGTTGATTGCTACAACTGAAAAGATGTAATAACTCATACATTTACGATCAATAAAGCAATTACACTTAAATAACCAAGGATATAAAGTATTGCATTGAAAAAAAAATTTTTTCTTCTTTTCAGTTAGACAGATATCCACCCAGGTGCAGATATTAGTAATACATGCAGAGACTCTAGCCAATGTCATATTGTCCTCCGGGGATAACGAGAGGTACAGCTGTATATCATCCACATAGCACTGATAAGAGAACCAATGTGATTGGATGATGGAGCCCAGTGAGATGGTGTACGGAGAGAAGAACAGAGGACCCAGAACCAATCCTTGCGGTACACCAGTGCATGACACATGATAGGTTAGAGTAAAAGGATAATGAAATGAAACAAAACATAACATTACTAAGAGGAATTTCTGCAAGTTAACAGTGTAAAACTAAATATGCAGCTAGAGATTAAAACTACAAAGGTAAAACTATCATATCAATGCAGCCTAAAAACAACAGAATAAAATTTTTAAGTTTTCATGGGTGCTGACATTATTGGGAGTGGTATGATATTACAGAGCTGAGGACCCACTGCAGCAAGGGCATGGTTACTCTTAAGCTTCAAGCATTGGCATGGAACGGAAAGTAATACTTGATTGTGGGACCTAAGAAATGAGATGGGGAGAGAAGAGAGATCAGCACAATAAGGTGGACTTGTAGAAGCTAACATAGGTGAGATGTGAGGTCTTTTTCTAATGCCAATTAGAACTCCAACAGCAACATTTTAAATTAATTGTAAGTGAAACAGAGATGAGTGGCAAAAACCAGTATGAAGGGAATTACAGTGGTCTAAACAGAACAAAACAAATGCAAGCTTTTGCAAATCATTAAAAGATGGAAATTATTTAAACGTAGTGATGACCCTAAGCTAGCAAAAGCTACTTATAACCATGGCATTTATCTGGTTATCAAATTTGGTGTTGCTAATGTGAGATCTGATTGGTGTAGATAGTTAACCTAATGTAGGATGAAAGGAAATGGGAGTCAAGAAATGTCGAACACATAACTAAAACAGAAATTTTTTTCATGTTATAATAATGACAAAATGCTGACATGAAGTGTATAATGTATGAAGACTGAAGTCCAAATATCAAGTAAAAACGAGTGCGCCTTTATTCAAGAATATAAGAATAAAAGAAATTATTCAATTTACATGTTGCTGTCAATATGTAAAAACTGAAGCCCAAATATCAATTGTATGGCTGGTGTAGAGGTAAGAACGGCAGCTTCTAAATCAAGACGTTGCAGATTTGATTCCAGGTCTTTCCCACATTTACCATTATGAGTAGTGAGATTAAAGTGGAAATGTCGAGAATAAATTCAACATGTCGTCACACAGTACCCAGGTACATTACACTGTATACATGCTCATTATTAGTTTTTGTTTGTTAAGAAAAGAATGAGAACTTTTTATTACATTAATTTCATTTAGAATTTTACTAGAGGATAAAATGAATATCTGCCCATTTACTTTTGTGTCTCAGGCTGGTTCAAAAAGAAAAAAAAATCGCTTTCTAAAGAGATTTTTTTTTTCTTTTTCTTACAGATTTATTTTTTAAAAAAATCATATAATTGTAAAGTACCATTTTGATGTTATGAAACACATAAACATTGTCTTTGTGGACTACGGTCTGTGGTAAGGAAATCTGAAAACATTACTTACAAATAACAATTTTCTCACCATTAATAGAGCCTGTTGTTAATAGTCGAAGGCAAGGAATGGCGACTTTATTTCCAATTATATTGTAGGTTTTTGTTCATTTTCATTTCAGTGCTGCCTTTAAAGACAATTTTAGAATATAAACTTATTATTCACTCCTGGGTCTACATTCCCCAGTGTATCATTACGTGATATTCCAGGAAAATCCTTTATGTTAATTTTTTCTGGAGATGTAAAAATCTTATGAAAAAGTTTATTTTGTCCATCTAATAAAATGTTATTTTAAAAATTTTAACAGTAAAGCTAAAGTACTTGCATTTTTGGATGAATCATAGTGAAAGAATATAAATCCTTTTCCCTTCTTCAGACAATCATAAAAAAGTATATTTGTTTACATAATACAACATTGATGGATAAATAAAATCCAAGGGGAAAATAATTTTAATGCAGTAGTTCCATGTAATGTAAATAACACTTTTATGGCTGGCAACAAATGCAATAAATACTAATTTTCAGATATTATATACAGTGATCCCTCGCTATATCGCGCTTCGCCTTTCGCGGCTTCACTCCATCGCGGATTTTATATGTAAGCATATTTAAATATATATCGCGGATTTTTCGCTGCTTCGCGGGTTTCTGCGGACAATAGGTCTTTTAATTTCTGGTACATGCTTCCTCAGTTGGTTTGCCCAGTTGATTTCATACAAGGGACGCTATTGGCAGATGGCTGAGAAGCTATCCAGCTTACTTTCTCTCTCTCTCTCTCTTGCGCTGACGTAGGGGGGTGTGAGCAGGGGGGCTGTGTGCAGCTGCTTCCTGAAGGACATGCTGCACGGAGCTTCGCATACTTAAAAGCTCAAAGGGCACGTATTGATTTTTTTTATCTGTCTCTCTCTCTATCTCTCTTCCTGCTCCTGACAGAGGGGGTGAGAGCTGCCGCCTTCAACAGCTTTGTGCCGCGGTGCTTCGCATACTTAAAAGCCAAAAAGCCCTATTGATTTTTTTTTTGACTGCTTGCTTTGCACTCCTTTGAAAAGGAAGATATGTTTGCATTCTTTTAATTGTGAGACAGAACTGTCATCTCTGTCTTGTCATGGAGCACAGTTTAAACTTTTGAAAAAGAGACAAATGTTTGTTTGCAGTGTTTGAATAATGTTCCTGTCTCTCTACAACCTCCTGTGTTTCTGCGCAAATCTGTGACCCAAGCATGACATTCTAAAAATAACCATATAAACATATGGTTTCTACTTCGCGGATTTTCCTATTTCACGGGTGGCTCTGGAACGCAACCCCCGCGATGGAGGAGGGATTACTGTATGCTAAGCAGTTTTTTAACCACATTTTGTATATTTTTTTTTATATGTGTGTCTATTGAAAAGACTCTCTCAAAGTAAGAATACTACATAACCTGAGTGTTGATTTCTGCATGAAGTCGTTTACAAATGAACATCCATATTATTGGACGCCTTAATCTTTTCATGTAATACAGTTGGACATGGCCTGAGTAAACCATAGCAGGTTGTACAATATTCTTATGTCTGAAACTGAAAATACACAAATGATCATTGAAACAAAGACATACAATTTGTGAAATGCTGGAAGTAAAGTAACACCCTGAAAATGCAAAATATGTAAACTAAAATAGCGGTGTTATGCAATAATTGTCATTTCAGGAACACCCTGAATTTTGTGCAAAATACATACCAAAAAGAAACAGCCTAACTGGAAGAGTAAATGCATTAATACAATTCATGATTATTAAGAAAAATCAACTGGGGAAGGAAAAAAAAAAAAGTTAAATTATGTGTACCAAGGTGTGTGCCAAAATCAGAAACATATGGAGGCAAAGAGTGAAAAATTTTGTAAAGGACCATGAATGGTTACTAAGACAAAAAGTAAAAAAATCTTTTCTGTATTCCTCCAGTAAAAGCAAAATACTTAGAGTCACAAATAAAATCATTATTTATCTTTTTTCCGGAAAAAAAAGGAATGCCTTCAGCTCATGATCTGCTATCTAAAATGCAAAGGTCACTCACTCACTCATCAGAAAAAATCAATATTTCCTGTTTTTCTAAAAAGCTGAAGTTCTGCAGGATTGCACATCTAGTGCACAAGGTATACACCAAGAAAAGACATTTTGGTTTATCAATATTTATGGGTTAAACAATGAAAGAAAACTAAATACCCCTAAATTTCAAAAACACTTGACTAATTCAATTGAAATTTGGTGACATTGTAGAAATAACTAAATTAGCTGACATGTGTTTTTTAATTTGTTGATATTTCTCATTAATAATGCTCTAACAAGTGGGAGATTATAAAGCACCCTATCACCCATTTCGTCCCAGTGCTGACAGTGATCTCATGGAGAAATGGGGTATGTCCTTTTGTATAAGTGAAGGCCATCTGCAAAAATAAAGTGAATTTAGCAAAGTTTATTGAAGCTCAAAGAAGATGCATTTAACAAGCACTTGCCATGTGCTGTGGTTGTTAGCATAGTTAATTTTGTACAGCTGATTCAGTAAGAAGGGTATTTAATATGTTTTACCCATACCCCCAACCCCTCCAACCTCATTCATCTTATCTGTAACCGTGTACAAATGCAGAAGTTGTACTACAATTACCAACAGCCAGTGTGCTACTCCAGACAATTTCATTAGTGCCCACAAACTTGAAATAAGACTATTAACAAACATGCATGTCATCAAAGATAGCAACTGCTGCATTGTTTTTCCTCAACCACTTTGGGATAACAATTTCATTGCCTTGTTTGTTTACAATGTTTACCTTGCAACAGTGTTTGTCAACCTCTGTCACCTTCGGTCCCAGTTTTAAATTACTTCACAACTCACAGACAGCATTTGAAAGGGGAGAGGTTCCCCTTGTATGGACAGAGCGCGATATAGAAGACGGGGGTATCCTAAGTGAAATGTGCACAGATAAAAACACAGGGAACAATATCGCGTAGCATTGTCATTTGCTTCAGTGAATCCAGGGGTATGTCACATGTGACAATAAATCTGAGATAAACTGATTACACTACATTTCTTTTTTTATTATTGCATATGTTTCTGTTTTTGAAAAAGCCAACGCTGTTGTTCACATGCATATAGTCATTAATTTCACAGTATTATTCAGCAATCAGTGCTATCTGAAGTATAAAAAAACAAAACAAAGGAAAAAGAAAAGAGCACCGTAAATTAACCGGTGGATTGAACAGAATGAAGCACGATTTTTTATACAGCTGATGGAGATGCTGTTTTTCAGAATAAGATGAAAAGAGAACGGGAGAGTGTTTTTGAGTGAGTAAAAATAATTAGTAACTCATTTTTTTGTTGGTAGATATTTATTTAAATCCACTGTTTACTGAGGCAGTGCTAAATTTAGGCTTTGATGCTAATGGAGAGTTGAGATATTTAGCAGTTTTTAGTTTTGAGTAAATCAACTTTAAATAACTTATGTAACTTTGCCAAATATTGCTTTAATATAGACTGCAAATTTGACCCTACCTGAAGAGTGACAAAATTGATATAATTAATTACGGACTCCTATATCATGTACAGTGCTGTGAAAAAAGTACTTTTCCCCTTCTTTAATTATCCTGTTTTTTTGTGTATTTTGCACTATGAATGGCCTCAAACCAAAGTGAATACACCATACAGTCTTTAAATCATTAATTTCTTTATTCAACGAACAAACATATCCAACACCCCATCTCCCATGTGAAAAAGTAATTGCTCCAAAATTTTCAGTGTTTAGTTGCAAACCACTTTACCAGCAAGAATCCTAAGTAAATGCTTCCTGTAATTTCATGTCAGTCTTTCATATGGCTGTTGAAAAACGGTAGCCCACTCTTCTTTGTCGAACTACTTTGATTCAACCACATTGTTAGGTTTGCGAGCATCAGTTGCTCATTTTAGGTCCTGCAACAGCATCTGTATTGGGTTCAAGTCAGTACATTTACTAGGCCACTCCAAAACTTTAATTCTGTTTGTCAGATATAGTGGGACCTGTTCCATCCAGAGACTTCTCATTTTAACTCATCTGTCCATAGACATTTATTCTAAAAACTTTGGGGATCAACCATGGTGTTTCTTTGTAAATGGAGATGAGCATTGATGTTACTTTTAGATAGCAGCAGATGTTTCTACTTTACTACTCTTCCATGAATCCTATTTTTGCTCATTATCTTTAATGACATATTTTCATGAATGCAGAATTTAGCTGAATGTATACAGGCTTACAGGGGTCTTCTGTATCTTCTTAAATGAGTTGTCAACATCCTGGCTTGCATTGATTTTGGCAGGCCACCCTTTACTGGGAAGATTAACCCGCTCTTACAAATGTTCTACATTTGTAAATAATGACTCTCACTGTGATTCAGATCAGCAACTTTTTTCTTCATCTCTTTTGGAATTTCCATTGACTGAGGCATAATGTTCTTTTAGAAATCTTGGGGGACTACTGTCACTTTACTTCCATGGTAAAGGTGAAATATGGCTAGTGACTTATGACTGTATTCAGTCAATAAGTCTAATTATCAGGTAACTTTGGTAAGCTGTTTGAGTGAATAACTAAGGGGGCAATTACCTTTTTTCATGGGCAATACAGGTATTGCAGAACTTTATTATTTAATTACATTAGTGCATTAAGTAGTGATTTAAAAATTCTGCTGCATGTTTACTCTGGTCCCCCTTTATGTAATATTACATTTTGTCTAAAGCTCTAATGCCTTTCATTGTGACAAATATAAAAATTGAGGATATCAAGATAAGGAAAATAAATAAAAGAAAACTTTAATTCAAAATAAAACTCAGAAGTCTCTTAACACTAGAATTACCAAAGCCTACGAAAAAACTCGTAAATCTGTCCCACCTTAAATCCCTTTGCACCTGTCTGTCAGCGTCTTTTGTCTTGTAAATGTGTTGATAAGCAGCAAGCAGCCTGCTATCACACCCCGCCCCCCACCGCCGCACAGTTTTCTCAGCTCAAGTCTGTTTACCTGCTTATTAGTTGCCTGGAGTTGTATAGAGTAAATTTTATATCATTACTAGCAAAATACCCACGCTTCGCAGCGGAGAAGTAGTGTGTTAAAGAGGTTATGTAAACATATACATACATATACATATATATACATATCTACATATACATATATATACATACATATACACATCCACATATACATATATATACATATACAAATTTACACATCTACATATATATATACATATGTACATATATATACATATAAATATATACATATCTACATATATATACACATATATATACATATGCACATATATATATATATATTATATTATATGTGTGTGTGAATGTATGTATGTATGTATGTATATGTGTATGTCTATTTTTATCTATATATATATATATATATATATATATATATATATATATATATATAGCAAAATACCCGCGCTTCGCAGCGGAGAAGTAGTGTGTTAAAGAGGTTATGTAAACATATATATACATATACATATATACACATATCTACATATACATATATACATATATATATATATATATATATATATATATATATATATATATATACATATACACATCCACATATATATACAGTGGTGTGAAAAACTATTTGCCCCCTTGCTGATTTCTTATTCTTTTGCATGTTTGTCACACAAAATGTTTCTGATCATCAAACACATTTAACCATTAGTCAAATATAACACAAGTAAACACAAAATGCAGTTTTTAAATGATGGTTTTTATTATTTAGGGAGAAAAAAAATCCAAACCTACATGGCCCTGTGTGAAAAAGTAATTGCCCCCTTGTTAAAAAATAACCTAACTGTGGTGTATCACACCTGAGTTCAATTTCCGTAGCCACCCCCAGGCCTGATTACTGCCACACCTGTTTCAATCAAGAAATCACTTAAATAGGAGCTGCCTGACACAGAGAAGTAGACCAAAAGCACCTCAAAAGCTAGACATCATGCCAAGATCCAAAGAAATTCAGGAACAAATGAGAACAGAAGTAATTGAGATCTATCAGTCTTGGTAAAGGTTATAAAGCCATTTCTAAAGCTTTGGGACTCCAGTGAACCACAGTGAGAGCCATTATCCACAAATGGCAAAAACATGGAACAGTGGTGAACCTTCCCAGGAGTGGCCGGCCGACCAAAATTACCCCAAGAGCGCAGAGACGACTCATCCGAGAGGTCACAAAAGACCCCAGGACAACGTCTAAAGAACTGCAGGCCTCACTTGCCTCAGTTAAGGTCAGTGTTCACGACTCCACCATAAGAAAGAGACTGGGCAAAAACGGCCTGCATGGCAGATGTCCAAGACGCAAACCACTGTTAAGCAAAAAGAACATTAGGGCTCGTCTCAATTTTGCTAAGAAACATCTCAATGATTGCCAAGACTTTTGGGAAAATACCTTGTGGACTGATGAGACAAAAGTTGAACTTTTTGGAAGGCAAATGTCCCGTTACATCTGGCGTAAAAGGAACACAGCATTTCAGAAAAAGAACATCATACCAACAGTAAAATATGGTGGTGGTAGTGTGATGGTCTGGGGTTGTTTTGCTGCTTCAGGACCTGGAAAGCTTGCTGTGATAGATGGAACCATGAATTCTACTGTCTACCAAAAAATCCTGAAGGAGAATGTCCGGCCATCTGTTCGTCAACTCAAGCTGAAGCGATCTTGGGTGCTGCAACAGGACAATGACCCAAAACACACCAGCAAATCCACCTCTGAATGGCTGAAGAAAAACAAAATGAAGACTTTGGAGTGGCCTAGTCAAAGTCCTGACCTGAATCCAATAGAGATGCTATGGCATGACCTTAAAAAGGCGGTTCATGCTAGAAAACCCTCAAATAAAGCTGAATTACAACAATTTTGCAAAGATGAGTGGGCCAAAATTCCTCCAGAGCGCTGTAAAAGACTCATTGCAAGTTATCGCAAACGCTTGATTGCAGTTATTGCTGCTAAGGGTGGCCCAACCAGTTATTAGGTTCAGGGGGGCAATTACTTTTTCACACAGGGCCATGTAGGTTTGGATTTTTTTTTCTCCCTAAATAATAAAAACCACCATTTACAAACTGCATTTTGTGTTTACTTGTGTTATATTTGACTAATGGTTAAATGTGTTTGATGATCAGAAACATTTTGTGTGACAAACATGCAAAAGAATAAGAAATCAGGAAGGGGGCAAATAGTTTTTCACACCACTGTACATATATATATATATATATATATATATATATATACACATATCAACATATATATACACATACATATACACACATACATAAACACACACATATACATCCATCCATCCATCCATCCTCTTCATATATACATATATACATACATACATAGTGCATTGTAACACGGGCTGTGATTGTTACATGGGAGGGAGACGACAAATCACAGCTTCCCACTTTCTAATCGGGCCTGTGATTGGTGCTTTGACTGATGCCTAGATCCCACAGTATGTCCCCTTAGGAGAGGCGTTAGGCAAGTGTAATTGAATAGTGGTGCTGCAAGTTTAGCTTTACACCTGTTTTTAAGGCTTATTGACTGAAAGGGGCTTTCATGAAAAAACTTAGGGCTTTGCTACAGGATACACCCTCCACAAGTTAAGGAAGTAAAAATAAAGGTATATATTTCTGTTTTATTTAAAACTTTTAAGTTTGTATGCGGGCGGCATGGTGGTGCAGTGAAAAGTGCCAGTTAGGAGACCCGGGTTCGCTTCCCTGCCTGGAGTTTGAATGTTCTCCCCGTGTCTGTCTGGGTTTCCTCCGGGTACTCCGGTTTCCTCCCATAGTCCAAAGACATGCAGGTTAGGTGCATTGGCGATTCTAAATTGTCCCTGGTGTGTGGGTGTGTGTGGGCTGGCACCTTGCCCGGGGTTTGTTTCCTGCCTTGTGCCCTGTGTTGGCAGGGATTGGCTCCTGTATTTAGGATATAGCGGGTTGGATAATGGATGGATGGACATTTGTATGCATAGCCCTATTTGCCCGTTTTCGTTTTTTTTCTTTCTTCAGTAATATTTCAGCAAACCCGGAGCTTGTCAGTTCAAATCCTGGTACTGACACCACTGTGTGACCCTGAGGAAGTCACTTCACCTACCTGTGCTGCAAAAAACAAAAGTAATGTAACAAATTGTACCTCAGATGTTGCAAGTTGCTGGAATAAAGGCATAAGTAAAATAGATAAATATGTATTACACACATAGGAACTATTCATTTATTTTCAGTTAAGTCATCTGCAGCAAACCTTTATAAATGAGGGTTTCACCTTTTTAGATAGTGCAAACTGTTTCTTCTTCATTGAGGTTTTCTCTTGGAGAGCTTTTTTCATTTCATTGAAAATGAAAGCAGCAGCTGCCAAAATATGTAGCTTTCTTATTAATTTTTGAACATTGTGTAAAATAACTTTATAAATTAACATAAAAGGTTTAAATACTGGTTATCCTTTTACACTAAAATATTACTAAAGAGATACAAAAAAAGTAAAATGCATATGTTCTTTTTCGTTAAGGAGATTAAATATTTTTTTATCTGACTCCTCTCGATGCGGAGGAGCAGCGGCTCTACTCTGAGCCCCTCCCGGATGACTGACCTTCTCACCTTATCTTTAAGGGAAAACCCAGACACCCTGCGGAGGAAACTCATTTCAGCCGCTTGTATTCGCGATCTCGTTCTTTCGGTCACTACCCATAGCTCATGACCATAGGTGAGAGTAGGAACATAGATCGACTGGTAAATTGAGAGCTTCGCCTTGCGGCTCAGCTCCTTTTTCACCACGACAGACCGATGCAGCGCCCGCATTACTGCGGATGCCGCACTGATCCGCCTGTCGATCTCACGCTCCATTCTTCCCTCACTCGTGAACAAGACCCCGAGATACTTGAACCTCCACTTGGGGCAGGATCTCGCTACCAACCCTGAGAGGGCACTCCACCCTTTTCCGGCTGAGGACCATGGTCTCGGATTTGGAGGTGCTGATTCTCATCCCAGCCGCTTCACACTCGGCTGCGAACCGATCCAGAGAGAGCTGAAGATCACGGCCTGATGAAGCAAACAGGACAACATCATCTGCAAAAGCAGTGACCCAATCCTGAGCCCACCAAACTGGACCCCCTCAACGCCCTGGCTGCGCCTAGAAATTCTGTCCATAAAAGTTATGAACAGAATCAGTGACAAAGGGCAGCCCTGGCGGAGTCCAACTCTCACTGGACACGGGTTCGACTTACTGCCGGCAATGCGGACCAAGCTCTGGCACCGATCGTACAGGGACCGAACAGCCCTTATCAGGGAGGCTGGTACCCCATACTCTCGGAGTACCCCGCACAGGATTCCCCGAGGGACACGGTCGAATGCCTTTTCCAAGTCCACAAAACACATGTAGACTGGTTGGGCAAACTAAGCTCGGTCATCTGGGAGGGGCTCAGAGTAGAGCCCGCTGCTCCTCTGCATCGAGAGGAGTCAGATGAGGTGGCTCGGGCATCTGATCAGGATGCCTCCTGGACGCCTCCCTGTTGAGGTGTTCCGGGCACGTCTAACCGGGAGGAGGCCCCGGGGAAGACCCAGGACACGCTGGAGGGACTATGTCTCTCGACTGGCCTGGGAACGCCTTGGGATTCCCCCGGAAGAGCTAGAAGAAGTGGCCGGGGAGAGGGAAGTCTGGGCATCTCTGCTCAAGCTGCTGCCCCCGCGACCCGACCTCGGATAAGCGGGAGACAATGGATGGATGGATGGATGGATGGAGATTAAATATTACTGAAGAAAGAAAAAAAAAAACTAAAACAGCCAAATGGGGCTATGCATACGAACTTAAAAGGTTTAAATAAAACAGAAATATATACTTTTATTTTTACTTCCTTAACTTGTGGAGGGTGTATCCTGTAGCAAAGCCCTAACTTTTTTCGTGAAAGCCCGTTTCAGTCAATAAGTCTTAAAAAGAGGTGTAAAGATATTGACAATCTATATCTATATCTATATATATCTAAAACCCCGCAAAGTACTGCTTTTAAATTTTTATTAAGAAGAAAACCTTTTTAAATTGAGGGAAAATATACCAATAACAATTTGTTAAGGATCTGTTTTTTTTTTGAAGCCGCCTTAACACAGCTTTTCTGCTGTTTTATAAACGAACGCCATATAAGGTCTTCCTTTTTCCTTGCTTCGCCAAGGAAGGAGCCTTTTCATTAAATCCAAGGGTTCTTTGCTTTTTTTTTTTTTTTCTTTTTTTACTATTGTTATAGTTCTGTTTGTATACCACGTTGTCAGTTCAGTACTCCGGCTGTAATATGACCAAGCCGTGCAAGCTTACTGTTAAGAATGCAACGTATAGTTGTACAGGAGAAAAGCAATCTTGCCTCAAATCAATGGCAACCTTTTGTAGGTCTATGAACTTAATTTAAACTTTAGGTTTACACGGTGCTTTCTTTCCGAAGTACTTGCACTCATGAATATGTCTGTATGCGTCAGTCGCTCAAATCCACGCGCTTCACACCAGCGAAGTACTGCTTTTAAATTTTTATTAAGAAGAAAAGAAAACCTTTTTAAATTGAGGGAAAATATACCAATAACAATTTGTTAAGGATCTGGTTTTTTGTGAAGCTGACTTCACACAGCCTCTCCGCTGTTTTATAAACGAACGCCATATAAGGTCTTCCTTTTTCGTTGCTTCGCCAACGGAAGCAGCCTTTTTATTTAATCCACGGGTTGTCCGCTGTTTTTGTGTTCGTTTATTACGATTGTTATAGTTCTGTTTGTATACCACGTTGTCAGTTCAGCACTCCAGTTGTAATATGACCAAGCCGTGCAGGCACACTCTTGAGAATGCAACGTATAGTTGTACAGGAGAAAAGCAATCTTGCCTGAAATCGATGGCAACCTTTTGTAGGTCTATGAACTTAATTTAAACTTTAGGTTTACATGGTGCTTTCTTTCCGAAGTACCTGCACTCAAGAATATGTCTGTATGCGTCAGTCGCTCAAATCCCCGCGCTTCGCACCGGCGAAGTACTGCTTTTACATTTTTATTAAGAAGAAAAGAAAACCTTTTTAAATTGAGGGAAAATATACCAATAACAATTTGTTAAGGATCTGTTTTTTTGTGAAGCTGCCTTCACTCGAGTGATCACTTCGAGCTGACTTGCTGGCTAACCATAAGCGTTACCTGGTAGGTAACCACCCATACAATCAGATTGTGAATCAGACTACAAATGCCGTGAATGTAATTACCCCGATCTACATGCTGTCAAATAAACGAACCACACGCCGTGGAGCAATTTTAGGGGCTTCGCCTGTAGCGCTGACGTCCGAGGTTCGATTCCCGTAAGGGAGTGAAGTGAGTGGGTGGTTACCTACTAGGTAACGCTTATGGTTGGCCAGCAAGTCAGCTAACATCAGCCACGGTGCTTTCAGTTGTGAGAAGCAGATCATAGAATGTTTGAAAATTGTTTACTGTCAAATAATGCAAAGAGTACGCGACACGTCTTTCCCCCTTATTCTTGGCTCATCAGGCGTACACACTCACTGCACTCGCTTACGGTAATCGAACCTCGGATGTCAGCGCTAGAGGGGCTTCGCAGCGGTGAAGTATTGCTTTTAAATTTAATTAAGAAGAAAAGAAAACCTTTTTAAATTAAGTCTTAAAAAGAGGTGTAAAGATATTGACAATAAGCTACGCAAACCCACCAAGAAATGCAATCGTTTAAATCAAGGCGCGAGTCGAAAACACCATCATATTAGTTAACGATTAACACATTTCTATATGTATTATAAGCATACAGTACAACTGATAATATGTTGCGCTTATTTATCTGGTGTACCGACATTTTTGTGCGTTTAACGGCTGAAATCTAACGTGGTTTGTGCCCTTCAGAATGAAAACAGTTTGCATTTACCTCTTTAATAAAAGGCGAGCTTTTAAGCCTGAGAAATCACCCCGTAAATGCACACGTTTAATTGCACATGTGTTAATATGTATGCTTACACAGTATTAAAAGACACTCAACAATTAACGTCATTTACCTTCGTTCCTGCGTTTGACTCGTGCTGTAAATCTCTTCCTTGTTTTCAGTTCACGTGATTACGTAGGAGGCATGATGACGCGATATGTGACTCCGCCTCCTCCATTAGAGTATATGGACATAAAACAGGTTCCAGTTATGACCATTACGCGTAGAATTTCGAAATGAAACCTGCCTAACTTTTGTAAGTAAGCTGTAAGGAATGAGCCTGCCAAATTTCAGCCTTCTACCTACACGGGAAGTTGGAGAATTAGTGGTGAGTGAGTGAGTGAGTCAGTCAGTCAGTCAGTCAGTCAGTCAGTCAGTGAGGGCTTTGCCTTTTATTAGTATAGATTTGGAACACATGCATTTCATGTGTGTTCCGTGTCTAAAACAATCTATGTAAACACATCGTTAAAACAGAAACATTTTTCATGTTTTAGTAATAATTGACAAAATGTAGACATGAAGTGTATAATGTGTGAAGCCTGAAGTCCAAATATCAAGTAAACACTTTCACAAAAGGTACAAATATAACAGAACAAGTGCGCTTCTATTCAAGAATATAACTGCAGAAAAAGAACCTGCATTAGGGTGCGACATTGACACCCCTTTTATGTGACGCTTTGGTGGCGCAATGGTAAGAACTGCTGAATGGTAATCAAAACTTCACGGGTTCGACCCTGGACAACTCCGTTTTGAGAAGTGAGCTGCTCTTATTCTTACTATTTTAGAATAAAAGCATTCATTTGATTTGAGTCTGTAACAGCCGGTGTAAATTTATGATACTTGTAAAGGTTAGCTTTGGGTTTTTTTTAATTCAGTTTTATTCTCTCAGTCGCGTTCACACTCCCCCTGATCTGACACTGCTGTTTTCACATAAAGACGTCCTATAACAGAGGTGAACTCAGATGATGATGAGGGTTCTACATCGGAGAAAGAATGCACGTCATACTTTTGCCATCGCTGTACTTTGTATATGTACATGGGAAGCTCTGCAGTCTACTTGTGACTTTACGCTGTAGGCAGGTAAGTAAATAAATCAAGGTAAATAACATTCGATCTGGCTGTTATATACAAAGTACAGTGACGGCAGCTTCCACTACAGCTATAGACTCTTCAGTACGCGAGTGACTCTCCATGCTAGTGTTTAGATCTGGACGATGTATGTGCCCAAAAAACAAGTCTGACTGCATTCTTGTACCATTGCTTACGGACTGACTTGTCAGCATGCACTTTTTGTGGCATTACACATGTATTTTTTGAGCATGCCTGTGTCGATCAAACAAAGGAAGCTCTGCAGTCTACTTGTGACTTTATGGTGTGGGAAGTAAGTAAATAAATCAAGGTAAATAACATTTGATCTGGCTTTTATATACAAAGTACCGCGACGGTAGCTTCCACCTACAGCTATAGACTCTTCAGTACACGAGCAACTCACCACGCTAGTGTTTAGATCTGGATGGTGCATGTGCCCAAAACATTAACATTTATATGTTACTTACATAAAGACCAGATCGAATGTTATTTACCTTGATTACTTATTTACCTTATTTACTTATCCTAATCTGGGATCCTGAGTTGGTTTGCCATGTATCAGTGCATGCTCCTAACCCCCCCCCCCCCGCTCTCTCTCTCTCTCTCTCTCTCTCTCTCTCTCTCTCTCTCTCTCTCTCTCTCTCTCTCTCTCTCTCTATATATATATATATATATATATATATATATATATATATATATATATATATATATATATATATATATATATATATAAATAAATTATATATATATATTTATAAATCTATACTAATAAAAGGCAAAGCCCTCACTGACTCACTGACTGATTGACTGACTGACTGACTCATCACTAATTCTGCAACTTCCCGTGTAGGTGGAAGGCTGAAATTTGGCAGGCTGATTCCTGACAGCTTACTTACAAAAGTTAGGCAGGTTTCATTTCGAAATTCAACGCGTAATGGTCATAACTGGAACCTCTTTTTTCACAATATACTGTAATGGACGGCAGCTCGATGGCCGTGGGAGGAGGAGTTGAGTGTCACGTCATCACGCCTCCCACGTAATCACGTGAAAAGACTGTGAACGCAGTAGGGACAAATGAAGGAGGAGCCGCAAACAGCGAAGAACAAAAAATTCCTTAAACAATTGAGAAGGGAGCGAGTGAAGCATACAAGCATGTTCATATGGGAAACAAAGCACGGTGTAAAACGTAAGTTTAAATTAAGTTTATAGAAACGCTCCCGCTGCGGATTGCAATAACATATTCGCGAGATAAAAGTTTAATGAGAAGACACGAGGTATAAATGAACCACACGCCGTAGCGCAACGTTAGGGGCAACAGTTTCAACCATTCAATGATCTGCCTCTCGCAACTGAAAGACGGCACATGGCGGATGTTAGCCCACTTGCTGACCGCAACGTTAGGGGCTTAAACTCTGGCGCTGACGATATTCGATTCTCGAGAGGGGATGCAGTGAGTGTGAATGCCTGATGAGCCCAGAATTAAGGAGAAAAACGTGTCGCATACTCTTTGCATTATTTGAAAGTAAACTATTAAAACCATTCTATGATCAGCTTCTGGGAACAGAAAGAGGGCACGTGGCGGATGTAAGGCGACTTCCTGACCAACCACAAGCGTAACCTGGCAGGTAACCATCCATACAACATTTATTTATATAGCACATTTTCATACAAAAAGTAGCTCAAAGTGCTTTACATAATGGAGAGAAGAAAAATAAAAGACAAAATAAGAAATTAAAATAAGACAACATTAATTAACATAGAAAGGAGTAAGGTCCGATGGCCAGGGTGGACAGAAAAAACAAAAAAAAACTCCAGAAGGCTGGAGAAAAAAATAAAATCTGTAGGGGTTCCAGGCCACGAGACCGCCCAGTCCCCTTTGGGCATTCTACCTAACATAAATGAAATAGTCCTCTTTGTAGTTCGGGTTTTTCACGGAGTCACTTGATGCTGATGGTCATACAGATTTCTGGCTTTTAATCCATCCATCATTGTTGGAACATCATGGTGCTTTGGGTAGATGGTGGTGGCACAAGCCACCACCAATAGGACACCGGAAAAGGAAACAGAAGAGAGAGTAGGGGTTAGTACAAATTTTGAATGAATAGTTATTATAATGAATTAGGGTGTTGTACCGTGTTAGCCATTATGAATGTAGAGAAAAGCCAAGCAAAATGACACCTTTTATTGGCTAACTAGAAAGATTACAATATGCAAGCTTTCGAGGCAACTCAGGCCCCTTCTTCAGGCAAGATGTAATCTTTATTTACATCTTGCCTGAAGAAGGGGCCTGAGTTGCCTCGAAAGCTTGCATATTGTAATCTTTCTAGTTAGCCAATAAAAGGTGTCATTTTGCTTGGCTTTTCTCTATAATGAATTAGATATACAGAGTATCAGGATTAAATTACAGTGAAGTTATGAGAAGGCCATGTTAAAATAATGTGTTTTCAGTAGTTTTTTAAAGTGCTCCACTGTATTAGCCTGGCGAATTCC